>NW_027397125.1:3128855-3197088 GCF_003265705.2 Callorhinus ursinus
CAGGGCTAGCTAAAGCGCTGCCCTTTCTCTCCAGCCCGGCCGTGGAAGCACGATGGCCCCCCTCCCTTGGCCAGCCCCGGAAACTAGTCCCCTGTTCCCACTGCTCCCAACTCACCTCAAGCACTATGCTTAGACGGGGTAGGGGTGACCTTGGGTAAGTCAAATATTCGTCTCTGGGCCCTAGCTTTCCCCTCTGAAAAATGGGAATAATAAATACACCATGACCTATTTGCCACATAGGGTGTTTGGAGGATAGGATGAAAATACAGGCCAAAGTTACTCTTTAAGGCAGGGAATGCAGATGCAGGGCCCTCTTAGAGACTTGGGGCCTAACCATCTAACCCACCCACTTTCAGCTAAATCGAACTAAAATGTGGTTTCTTACTAGATAACTACATTTTGCACGTCTGGTTCAGTTACCTTTTACAGACTCAGTTAATTCTTTAAAAAAAAAAAAAAACAGCTACCCCCACCATGTAGTAAACAAAAAACTTTTAGAAAAAGGTGTAAATAGCATTTATTAACATCGCTTAGAAATAAACCATATCTGGCAATAAATTAGCATGACGTTTTCTGGCCAGAGTTCTTCCAACAACGCAGAGTTCTGCCAAAGGTGCTGGGGGAAATCAAAGGCTATTGCATATTTTTAGAAAATCAGGATAAATTATATAAATTATATACTTAAACAGAGATCGTCTATTTCATTAACTTGACAGGATAATAAATAGATAAATAACAGTTGATTGCCATTAGAAAAATGTGATTCTTAAATTACATTATAGATATTTACATGTACAATATGCACAGAGACATAATCAGATCCTCAGGAGGGTCTGGGACTTCTCAGGACACAAACTCAAAGGGCGGTTCGTTTTCTATGTTGTTGAAGGAAGATTTGCTGTTGAGTTTTCTGGGGTCCTCTGGGGTCCACACTTTGGCTGTTCGGATAATATTTTGTTCTTTGAATTGCTTTTCATCAGTCCATGAGAGGGAGTGTCCTGCAAGGGGAGGGAGGCCATAATCCGGGTCGCTGGGGGAGGGGGACCCTGAGGAGGTAAGAAGAGAAAACAGACCGTGAACGTCCAACTCTATTCCCAGCGGTGCCCTCTGGTCCTTTAGGATCCCCTCCTGGGCTCCTCGACAGAACAGGCGTCTTAAGTTACATTAAAACGAACCCTCTTCCTCCACCCCCAGCCCCCCAGCGCCCCCTCCCCGGAATCCCCGGACCTGCAAGTCCGTCGCGGACGCAAGCCCTCCCAGCCGCGGTCAAGTGGCGGAAAAAACCTGCGAAACGCCAGCTCGTGTTCAAGGTGGCCGGTGCCCACGGACCACCTGTCCGTCCGTCAGTCGGCTTGTGGGTCCGCTCACCCAGCCCCTCCGGGACCTTCCCGTGCCCGTCCCCGTCTCCCTGAGCTGGACTGCGGACGCACTTACGGGTGCCCCGGTGGCAGATGATGACCTTCTGAGCCTGGCTGCCCGGGCTGTCCCCGCCCAGGCGCCCGCCGCCCCCCGGGCCCCCGCCGCCGCCCGCGCCGCCGCCGCGCAGCGGCAGGTCGGCCTGCACCAGCTCGCTGAGGAAGTTGATGTAGCCGATGGCCAGGCGCAGCGTGTCCACCTTGGAGAGGCGCTTCTCGTAGGGCAGCGTGGGGATGTGCGAGCGCAGCCCCTCGAAGGCGTCGTTGATGGACTGCATGCGCCGCCGCTCGCGCACGTTGGCCGCCTGCCGCAGCTGCTGCAGCTCGGCCTCGGAGCGCACCCGCCGCCGCCGCCGCGCCGCCGCCGCCGCCGCCGCCGCCCCGCTCAGGCCGCGCAGCCGGGCTCCGGGGGACAGCGCGGTCGCCCCCGCGCACGGGTAGGCCAGGCACGAGGGCGGCGAGCCGGGCGAATAGGGGAAGCCGCCGGGGGGCGCCCCTGCCTCGCAGCAGTAGCCGCCGCCGCCGCCGCCGTCCTCCGGCTCGCGGGGGCCCCCAGAGGGCGGCGGGGCGAGCGCGTGCGGGGCGGCCGAAGGCGCGGGCTGCAGCAGCAGGCACGCCCCGTCGCGGTAGCAGTACTCGTGCAGCTGGTGGCTGAGGAACTCCACCTCGGCCTGCTCGTCCGCCAGCAGCTCATCGCCGTCCTCCAGAGGGTCCCGAGAGGACTGGTCGGTGAAGAAGTCCTCCTCGTCAAAGTAAGGAGACGGGAAGGCGTCCAGGCCCCCGGGGAAGTGCTCTAGCAGCACCGCGTCCATGCTCCGTGCCGCCGCGGGCCTGAACGGCTGAGGGGCTGAGGGGTTCTCTGGAAGTTTAACGGTGCGCTGCTTGCTCGCACGGCGGCCCCCTCCCTCCCGGGGGGGGAGGGTGGTGGTGAGCGAGAGGCAGGGAGGATGGCCCGCCCGCTTCCCGCCCCCGGCCTCCCTGGAGTGTCCGCGGCCGCTGGGCTCTGGCCGGCGCCCGCGCTGCGCCGGGGAGGGCTGTGGCCGACTTGCAGAAACTGAGGGCCGGCACGCGAGGATTCTTATAACTACATCCACAGGCGCGTGCCAGGGACCCGCGGCGCCAGCCAATCACCGAGTACGGGGTGCCGGCGGGGAGGGGGCAGGGAGGCCCCGTCGGCGGCGCGGGGGCCGGGGCGGCCTTCCTCCCAGGGGGAGCTCCTGGGGCGAGGAGGAGGCGGGGCCCGCGCGGCCTGGGGCCAGTCGTGGCCCTCCCCGCCCGCCCTTCTGACGAGTACCTGCGGGGCGCGGGGCTCCGGGGGCACCTGCGGCCCGCGGCGTCCGCCCTCCCTACCGCCCCCCCCCCCCGCGGGCCCGGCGCGCTGCGCAAAGCCCGGCCCTTCCGCCCGGGGGCTGGGGCGCAGCGCGGGGCGTCTTGGCGCCGCCACAAACGATCCGGTGGGTGCGCGTGGGCGGCGCAGCTGAGGAGCGGATTGCGAAGGGAGCCCCGCTCCTCTTCGGGGGTGGGCGCAGGCACCGCCTGCAGCCTGGGCAGTCGGGTGGGTGCCTTCGCCACCGCCAGTCCCGGGCGCGCGCCGGCCTCCCGCCCGAGTTCCTCCGGGTCTTCTCTCCTCACCGGACTTTTCTAGGACTCCTGTAAAGTTGGCACGGTGTGTGCCGGTGGGGTTAGGAGGCGGCGCGGTGCATCCCAACCGTTGCAGACCCTGCTCGGAGTCTCGGGGCGCGAGTGTGCGGCCCGCCTCGCCTCCCCTCCTTTACCCCGCCCGGAGAGAGAAACGGGGACACGGGAGGGGCCGCCTCGGAGAGCGGCTCAGTGGGGCACGTTTCATCTGAGAGCAAATAGAGACCCTAGGGCTTTGGAGCAATAAAACCTGATACAAAAGAAGTCAAATGAATCGTCTGCTCTGGAGCAGTCCGGAGGGAGGGCATGGAAGTTAAAGGGCGGGGTGTGAACCCTTTCAAAGCCCGAGTCCCTCACCTTTCTGCTGGCCACTGGATTGGCCCTGAGTGATTTTTTTCTTTCTTGGCCTTAAAAACAAAAACAAAAAACACCGAAAGCAAAACGTATGTACTTTGCCCATGACACGCTTTATCACAGCCTGCGACGCAACACGAATTCTTTATTTTAAGAGTAACAAACAAACACTTTCAAGGTTGGGGCAGTTCTTGTAAAAAGCCAAGCTCCAACTTCCACCCTGGGAGAGTAAAGTGAGAGTAAAGTGGCACATGTTCTCTGAATAGACAACTGAGAGCCAAGGGCTTCGTGGGTCAGCCGCTTCCTTTTTCAGACACTTGTCTCACCAGAGGCGTCTAGGGGTTTTTCAGACTTCTGTCAAAATCCAAGGTCATGCCTTTTAAGAACAGCAATTTCGACAGGCTTCTTGGCTTTAGACATTACACTGGACGTATTTCAATTCTAACACCCAAAAGTTAGGGGCAAAAATTACATAAGATGAGAAGACCAGAGAAAACCCTACCTTGAACTGTAAAAAAAAAACCCAATTTTCACCCAAAGACTTACTGTTTTACAGCCAGTTCTTTCATGTGTCTGCTGACGCCCTTCCTGGTGAGGTGGTTATCCTTAAGCTGATCAACATGTGGACAGATACCCTGTGTCAGAGCCTGGGCTGCAATTTCTGGCATCTAGATTTATCTTTCTCACCTCAAAGAGAAGGAAGCTGTTGGGCAGTGGGGGGTCAAGACCACAGATCTAGCCAGCTGGTAGTGCACACCCAATGCTTTTTACATTTAAAAGGCCCTCATCCCGGTCCCTCCCTTGGTTAGACTGAAATTAAGTGGGAACATGCTCTTGGATCAATCTAAGGACTTTGGAAGGCTAAGAAATGATCAGACTTCAAAGCCTTATGCAAAATATTGCTAATGGTTCAGTGAAGGAAAGATTGGATTCCAGCCTACAAAGGCTGTCTCTGATAGATCTAGGTGGCTCTTGAGAAAGTATTTGCGTCATGGATATGTTGGGAGAAGCTGGGGTTCTTGGGAGTCAGTAGGTGTGTATACGGGTATCTTTTTACCCAAAGTGATTGTAAGTTAGCCTTCACAGAAAATCACTTGACATATGCTCGGTGAGTTTGTGGGAGAGTACAGAAAATTACTCTGGGCACCCAGGTGAGCTAATGGGGAGTGTGCTGGAAACCTTACTGCCTCATGAGGTTGAGCAGGGCTAGCTAGCACGGACATTCTGGACAGTTCCTGGGGCTTCATGGATGAGCACGGGGTAGGAGGAAAAGAGAAGGCATTCACTTGTTCCAGACATAACCCTCTTCACCCTCTTTCTCCTCACCCCCACCATTTTCCCCTTAGAGAACCACCGTCTGGAGACCAGTCCTATTGGGAAGAAGGGCTAGGCCTACAGACGCTGATACCGGGGTACTGGTGTGGGCATGCATGTAAGTAAGACATGATTGTTCTTTTCTCTAATAAAAAGAAGAAAGGCTTCACCACTAATAAAGGAAATTTTCTCTGGGTCACTGGAGGTCACAACAGTGTGGATGGCTGCGCCCTGCCTCTGGAAGCAACCCATTGGTTGAGGAAATGGCTGGAGGCCCAACTCTCCTTCCAGCCCCTCCCTCCTCACTTCCTTGACCCCCTGGGCAGTGGGTGAACATGGAGAGGGACAAGATCCAAAGGTTCCAGGTACTTTCTGGAGATAGGGACAGAACTGATCCCAGAGCTGCAAGCTTCTCCACCCCTTGCTGAGGTCCAGCATCTTTTTCTTTCCACCCTCTGTTCTCAGGAGAGATGTCCCCTAACCTTATAAGGAGTCTCTGCCTTGCTTTATAATATAACATCCATCCCCTCAGGTAGGCAGCAGCAAGGGCAGTTGGTCCTTTATTGTACCAAATCCTGGTGAGCTCTTGAGATTCTTTTCAAATTAAGTTGCTCGGTGCCACCTGCTGTCCTGGACCCGGTTGACTCCTGCCACACTTCCCTCAGGACTGCTCAGGGGCCTCATACCATCTTCAAGGTTCTCAGTCCAGGAGAAATTCTGGCAAGGGCCACTGGGCATTGAAGGCATGCCCAGTGGCCCCATGGTGCCCCCACCTGGGTCTCTCAGCTCCCTCCCTCCCAGGAGTCTCAAGGACCTGAACACTTGTTCATTTCTTTCCCATCAGATCTTTCTAGCATCTTGCCCTTGCTTTTGGGAGCAATGACTGGAGGGTTGGAGCCCAGGTCCCTGGCAGGCAGAGGCCACTAATGAAGAGTGGGGCCTCCAGACTCTCCGTCCTTCGGCTTGCCCTGCACACGTTCCCATAATGTTCCACGCTTGCTCGGCCTATGTCCTCCCTGCTGGAGCCCAACTCCACAGAAACACAGGTGCAGTTGTCCTGCCCCCACGGTATCCTACACTCTTCGCCTAGTGCTTGCTAGCAGGTACTCCGGGATGTGACCCCTGGTCTGTCGCCCGACTTGAAAACGGGTCCATGTTGATTCCTCATGACCCAGATTGTCCCTTTCCTCACTAATCACACAGAAGTGATGTCAGGCGGTTGTTTGTCATCTCCTATATCTGTTCTCACCTTCTTTACTACTCCTTCTCCCTCCCCTGTTCTGTGAAACCTTTCTTCTCTCCACCCTAGTGTCCTCGGGAACCCATTCTTTATCCCTGTACTCTTAGGAAAGGACTTGAAAAATAGAATCATAGAGTTAATGGTGAAAGGTTTCTGAGGCCCAGAGAGGTTCAGTGACTTCCCCAAGATCACACAGCAAGTGACCTCAGCCCAGTGCTGGTTCCACTGTCTGCTGAGAGCAGCAGGTTCCAGCCCTGCTTCTGCCCACTCATCAAGGGCTTATTTATGTTGGTGTGCAATGGAGTCAGTCCAGGCCCTGTTCGAAGCCCACCCCATCTACCAAATACCACTTTTCTTGGCCTCCCTAACTCTTGAGTCCTGGCTGCACTGCAGATACCACGGTACCTCCTGAATGCTGAGGAAGGAGTCACTGAATAGTGCAATTCGTGGCATAAGACAAAGTATACAAAATTAAATATGGGATCATGGGAAGTCACACTGTATTGATTATGGATGGTTTTTCCACTGAGGAGGCCCACTAGGTGGGATCATTTGACATTTTGTTCCATCCTGAAAATGATGAGCCTAGAGGATGCTGAACTCCTTGATATAGCTTATGAGGCCTTCCTTGAACTACCCCTGCCTACCTCTCCATGTCTCTCAGGTACTCCTTACTTCATCCATAATTAACATTCTATTTCTTCAGATGCCCTGGGGATTTCTCTCTGGTTTTCTTTGTTTCCCTCCTACTCTCCTTTGCACTGATCTGGGTTCCTTGAGTTGTTTTGAAGCCCTTATATTTCTTCTGTCCTAAGGTAGGCAGGAGTAACACGAATGCTAGAAAAGCCAGACACATTTTGGAGGACTTTCAGACATATGTATCATTCACCCGCATCCTTCTGGAACCTGGAGGGTGTCTTCCTTACTTCACCCGGTGAATAAGCGAGGCTCGGCCTTCATTCCATGGTTGAATGGCCGGTAAGATAAGGGGTGAGGATTCAACACCAGGTTTGTCTGGCTTTATGTCGCATTTATGTCACATAGCATCTCTCTGCCCCCCCTCTATCTCTACACTTAAAGTAGCTGATGTAATAGGATTTTCACATGGATCAACTCATTTGCTCCTAACATCACACTGTGAAATCACCTGGAGGTATCATCATTATTTGCGAATAGTAAGATTCAGAGAGGCCAAGTAACTCTCCTGGAGCACCACAGCTGCCGCCCCAACACCACACGTAGAAGTAAGTAGGTCTGTGGCACAAGGAGTTGGGGATGTCAGCATCGTTTGCCCGATTTTGCCACCAGATGCTCTCCACGCTGAGCCTTCTCAGCCTAAAAAAACAAAAACCAAAAACCCAACTGGGCCATGTCCCATTTGGGAATGAGGGCAGGAGGCATAGGTCTGCCCCCAAACACAAGAAAATCCAAACCCTGAACACCCACCTCCTTCCTTCTTGACTTTACATTTCCCATTGTTAAACATTAATCTTTTGAGGGAGAAACACCAAAATGCTGATATAATTATCCACATAAGTGTTTTCCATCCTGACAACGTTTACTCAATGAATAGCAAAGCTTCTGAACTTTGTCCTTCAGTCTTGTTATTCTGAAAGGTGTTTGACCTTTAGTAATGTAAACACCAAAAATCATTATTACCAGACTTCTGGGTCTTGGCCTTGCATAGTGAGCAGTGAAAAGACAAATAAAAAAAAAAAAGAATTTAATAGAAACAGGAACTTGGGGCTTTTTCAGTTTGTTTCTTTTCAAAGCTGTGTTTTCTGGCTTCATGTCCGTCTGTAGGGCCTTGAGTGAATTATGGTCCATCCACAGAGGGGATATAGTCAGCAACCATACGAAAGGATGAGAATGCTTTTGGTGTAGTGATGTGAAGTCTCCAAGACACACCATTGTATGAAAGGAGCGAGAGTGGCTGGTTTAAAAGAGAGGACAGTGCGTATATGTGAGTGCGTCTGTTCATGCAGGTATCAAATATCTCTAGATGGATGCCTAAGAACCTGATGACGTCAGTTGCATTGAGAAAGGCATTGAGTGGCTAATGGATAGAATTTTTCATTGTGGACTCTTTTGGGCCTTTAGATTTTTGAAATATGTGAACATATATGCAAAAAAATGTTTTAAAATTAATGAACTTATTTTTTAAGAAAAATTTTGGATGATGATCTCTTCATATAAGCCCTAGGAGAGCCCTGCAGAGAAACTGGATATCAGCTGGTGCCATCTTCAAAAATCAGCAAGACCTTCTAGCAGATAGAACCAGTGAGGGCTGGGCGGTGCAGGCAGGCCCGGGGCGCCCTGCCTGTGGACCAGGTCCTGAGGGAACTCCTTCTGTTACTAAGTCCTGCATGCAGTGCAGTTGAAATGGGATGGCACTGGATGAAATGCTATCCCCTGCATGAAATCCCTCTCAAACAAGGTTTATACGGATTCAACAATATAAAGGAAATTGACAATGACTAAATACTCATTAAAACCACCACATCGTCTGCATCGTCCAGTCCCACAGCCCAGAGGTGACCACTGTGAACATTTTGGTCTATTTTCTTCCGTGTCTTTCTAGTTTTGTACCGTGAGTTTTTCACTTGGCTGAATCTCATCATCATTCCCCCATATCTTTACTGGCAGCCTTTCATGGTGGCCTGATGGCTTAGCATTTGACTTGTCCACCATATAATTTCATTTTCACTGGCACATCACTCACTCCTGGGAACTCAGAATTAAGATCATACTTCCTGCATCTCTTAGAATACCTTTATGTCTTTTTTTTTAAAGATTTGATTTATTTGTCAGATTGAGAGAGAGAGTGAGTGAGAGAGCACAAGCAGGGGGAATGGTAGGCAGAGGGAGAAGCAGGCTTCCCACTGAGCAAGGAGCCCAATGCGGAACTTGATCCCAGGACCCCGGGATCATGACCTGAGCCAAAGGCAGACGCTTCACCGACTGAGCCCTCAGGCGTCCCAAATACCTTTGTGTTCTATATGTGGTCTGACTTTATTCTTCACTTGGCAGGCCATGATTTTGATTCCTGTGGGATTTTTTTTTTTTTTACCTCATATCAATAAGACCTTAGGTTTCACTTAGTGGTCATGAAGATGTTGGAGTATTGAAGGGGTTTTAATATTGTTGTTTCCTTAAAATCCTGTGTAGAGCAAAATGTTTTCCTTAGCTGGATTAACCTTGCCTGAAGAAGCTTATGCCAGACCATGCCTAGTTCAAGCAGGGAGGTGCCTACTAGTGGTCAAGAAACATCAGTTATTTGGGAAAGCTGCCCTCCAAAGCCCAGGAGTACAATTTTCATGCTTGCCTGTTCCGAGAAACCAGTACCCTGCATATCCCTTGCCATACTTTGGGTTTTGCCACCACAAGACCCTTCTCAGGTTGGATGCCACTAGAGGTTTAAGCCTATTTTTGTCACATGGAAAGTAGCAACCCACCTTTCACTGCAATCCCCAGGCATCCAGCCAGAGAGGCTGGGTAGCACAGAGCTCATGAGTGGGCTCTGAGCTCATGAGTGGGCTCTGGAACCCGACTGCCTGGATTCTAGTGGCTCAGCTCCCGATCAGCTGTTTGGGCAAGTTACTTAATCCACTGGTGCTCCCATTCCTGCATATGCAAAATGCAAAAGAAAATTATAATACTCATTGCCTATTGTGAAAGTGAAGTGAGTTAAATATAAACACATACACAGTGCCAGGCACACGGTAGTAGTTGCTCAGTAAGTCACTTAGCAGTAGTGGATGCTCGGTAAACATTGGTGGATTGGACAAGTATATATTGTCAGTGGGAAGCAGAAGCCCTATTAATCAGATGGAAGTCGTTCTTATTGGTTTTGCCAATGTCAACCCAATTTCCCAGACTGACAGTGGATAAGTATCAACAAATTCTAAGCTTGATTCACTACTGACACTAGAAGATACAGCTGTTCTTGGAACTTCTGGGGAGAGTTAGGATTAAGCCTGGTTATAGCCTTTTGCCAATGCTCTGGCTATACGGTAGGGGCTAGAAGAGTGGCCCATCTCTACAGTGTGGCCCATAGAGAGAAGCCTGTGAAGACCACAGTACTCAACGAGGGGGTGTTCACACAGACCAGGCTCTCCTGTTCCTCTTTTGCAGTAGGCTCTCAGAGACATTGGTTAGACTCATATTGAGACAGACGTTGAGTACGAGTGGCTTTTCCCCTCTTGCCCCTCCATACTCACTGGCTCTGTGGAGAAGTCAGAGGTCTTTCCTCACCTGGAAGAAAAAGTAAGCTGGGCTTCTTACATGATGCAATCTTTCCACAGTCTGCTCATGCCTCTCTAATCAGTGGATTATAGCTTTTCTTCTTTTCATAACAAGGGACTGTTCCCATACCCAGGAGTTTGATTGTCCTGGTGAGAACCTATCATTGCACCTCTCATTTATGTGGACCTCTGAACTTCTGGATCCATATTTCTTAAATTAAGGCTCCATAAACTATGACCTTTTTTTTTTTTTTCAGTTTTGTGACTTTGTGAGGATGATAATCTTAAAAAACAATGACAACAAAGTATGAGCATTTTGTGCTCCATCTGGATGACTACCCTATAACCTGGCCCTGCCTTTGAACTTGGAGCCTGAATTTCAGTTAACATTCATGTTTAAGATTGTGGTGGTACCAACAAACAGGCTATTTTAATTGCTAAAGAAAAGACACAGATACTGTGCTTTGCCCAGAAAAGACTAAATAACCACAAAACAGGCTAGACAAACAATGGCCATCGTGGTAGTTTCCATGATAAGCTAATTAATTAATGTGGGGGGAGAAATGAATCATCACATGATGTACAGTGAACTGAAGATAGGGACCAACGTCATATCAACTTCGTAAATGGTGAATGTCATTACAACAAGGTCATATCATCTGTCATATTAAAGTTAGTTTGAATTTCATTGACTTACAGATTTAAAAATTTTTAAAAGAACAACACACATATAGGGGCACCTGGGTGGCTCAGTTGGTTAAGTGGCCGACTCTTGGTTTTTGGCTCAGATCATGATCTCAGGGTCATGGGATCGAGCCCCACATCAGCTCCATACTGAGTATGGAGTCTGCTTGAGATTCTGTCCCCTCCTTCTCCCTGCTCCTCCCCTCGCTCAAGTATGTGTGTGTTCTGTCTCTCTCTGTCTCTAAAATAAATAAATTTAAAAAAGAACAACACACATATGGAGGTTATGCCAACTTTATATCTGTAAACATTTAAACAATTTCATGTTAATAATAACTTAAGCTGGTACTGGGGACCCATAAAAGCTTTTATTGGTGGCTGTTTCGTTTTTCTATGAAAAGGGTGGAGATTTTATATATAAGAACAGATATGCATATATGTGTATATACACATATCAAAAGTCAAGTTTGTGGTGAGCGTAGCATAAGGTATAGACTTGTCAACTCACTATGTTGTATGCTTGAAACTAATGTAACACTGTGTGTTAACCATACTTCAGTAAAAACAAAACAAAACAAAACACAAGAAAGAGAGAGCATGCAAAGTCAAGTTTGAGAAACACTGCTTCAGATGATTATCAAATTCATGTGCTGGGCTTCAGGCAAAGGGATTAGAAGGTGGAGAGGAAGGGGGAAAAGGGAGCAAAGTATAAAGGAAGTGAAGCAAAATGAGAGAGAAGAAGCAAAAGGAAGGGGTTGCACGTTTGAAAAAGGAAGAGTTTGAAATACCGAAGAGTGGAAAATGGAAAAACGTAGACATTTGACTCGTGTGGATCTGAATTCGAATTTAAATATCTGCTCTACTCCTTACTGTTGTTTGTTCCTGGATAAGTTATTTAATCTTGCTGAGCTTCGGTTTCCCTGACTATGGAAATGGGAAGAAGTAATACTGCCCACCCTAAGGATTGTTGATGGAGGTTTACCATCAAAGGGTGTGCGTAAACTAGCCAGCGCACAGTAGGTTCTCAATGAAGGCTAGTTCCCATCCTGTTCCTCCCTTTACTCCATGGGTTAATTAATCAGACTTTCTCTTTCTCCCCCCGCCAACTTTCTTGATATATAATTGACATATCATGCTATATAAATTTAAATTGTACCAGGTAATGATTCGATACACTTATATAAGGTGAAATGTTTACTACAATAAGGTGAGTTAACACATCCTTTACCTCATACAATGACCTTTTTGTTGTTGTTATGGTGAGAACATTTAAGCTCTACCCTCATAGCAACTTTCAAGTATACAGTACTAAGTTTTTATTAAATGTCTATAAAGCACAGAAGAAATAAGAAGAGAAGAAGGCATGAATGAGAAGTGATACCACAGGCATTTAAAAACAAAACAAAACAAAACAAAACAAAACAAAGCTCTTCCATTGGTATCTCTCACCTTGAGCCAGGCCTGATTGTCTATATAAAGGAATTGATTTAAGACTTCATCGTCTCCAATTTTTTTGACTGAATACCTTGCCTAATTCTGGATAAAGGTCTGACTTCTTTAACAAATATCTAAAGATAAAATATTACATTTAAGTCTCTCTCATTTAATAGTCCAAGCATAAGCAATCTGAAGTTTATGTGGTGGTTAAATGGGGTGGGGGTCCAGCTTCTTTGTGACTTGCCGCTCTATCTTCCTGAAACATGGCGCCTAATCCCAGGTCTAAGATGGCTGCTCCAGTTCCTACCCTCACGTCAGCATCCCAGCCAGCAAGAAGAAGGAAAAAGAAAGGCACACTCTTTTCCTTTTAAGAACATGACCTGAAGTTTGGACATATCACAGCTGCTGACACTCAATTGGTCGGAGCCATCACATGGCCACTTCTAGCTACAAGGGGAGCTGACAAATGTAGTCTTAAGTGGGTGGCCATCTTCCTGGTTAAAATTTGGAATGCTATCAAATAAGGAAAGACAAATACTGTGTGTGTGTATGGGGGGAGGATTAGCTGTGCCTGACACCTTATCATTACCATGTTTGAGTATGCCCTCTAAATGTGAATGTATGTATATTTATGTATTTGAAATTAGATAGAAATAAGACTGTATTAATATATCGCATACATTTAAAACATGTACAAAATGAAATTTTAGGAAGATGAGAAAAAATATAATCAAAGTTCTAAAATTTTCCCTATTGCCCAGTGGAACATCTTGTTCACTTTGGAGACTACTGGTCTATATAATGCCAAATGAGGCTTCAATGGCCTCACCCTGGTCAAAATTTGGAATGCTATTTGGAATATATTTAAAATTACATAAGAATAAGGGGATGTTGGGGATACAGAGATGAACAAGATACAGTCTCTATGCCTTAAGACATCCTTGGGGTAGTAAGAGAGGGGAGCAATTATTTTAATCCAGTGTAGTAAGGCCTATTGTGGAGGTTTAGGGGCTCAGCCCAAGAGCTTCATAGAGATAATGATAGCGAGTTAGGTGAGTTTTGACTGAGTCCAACCACACGAGGAGGGGCAGAAGAGTGTTGCTGGGAGGTTGAATCTATTTACGAGAAAGGCCAAGGCGGGCAGTAGCCCATGGTCTCCCTTGCTGTAGGGGATGAGGTGCCAGCAGATCCATGGGATGTGGCCGGCTCCGTCTCAAGCAAGCCCAGGGTCAGAGCATTTCACTTTGCCTTTTTGTGTCTTCTTTCTTAGTCCTGCCTCCACTCAGGCATGGAGTGGCCTCACGATGACCACATATATGCCCCACCAAGACCCGTGTCTTCAAAGAATGTCCAGTGCTCCAAATTATCCTTTTTGCCCTCTTTAAAAGCCAATTACTTCAGGGCCATTGATCTCAGCCAGAGGCCATAAAGGAAAACATCTGCTCCACTAAGGTGTGAGCAACACATAGCAACCAAGTACTCATCCCTCTGGCATTTTATTAGTGCCCTTGAAAGGTAATGCCATAAATCACAGGGATGAATTTTTAAAATGAGGCCTTATCGCAGCATGTTGGGAGCACTAGGAGATCTCCTCAAGCCCCTTGAATCTCTCCCCTTTATTTAGCCTTTGCCAGCCATGGAAGCCTATTTCCCCTTTCCCCAGGGTAGAACATCTTCCCTTCTTGCACATTCCTGGTCCTTGTGTCTTTTTTCTTCAGATGCGTGAAACCTACCACGCATGAGCACAAACCCACTATAAAAATCCAAAGAAAACGTGCAGAGATGCCTAGGAGTGTGAAGGATGTCCTGGGCAGAACCAGAGCTGCCAGCGCATTGTCCGTTTCACGACATCAGGGTGGGCCCTGATTTTTCAAATGACATGAGAGATTTATGTTGTCATTGGCCTTAGAGGTCCCCAGCACTTAGACAGCACTTTTCCTCCCTCACTGTGCTGACCTGAGCAGAGAAGAGGGGAAGGTACGGAAGGATCAGGTTATGCTTTACGAGGAGCGGTAACCTGACAAGCTCCCACTGTTAGGTAGGCAGCCGTGCTGGGGGAGCTCGCGGGACACGCTACGGATCTCTGCGTGTTCTTCCAGGCGGATGAGAAGCTTGTACCTCCCTGCTCTTCCTAAGGTGGGGTGTGGCTGTATCACTTGCTTGGAGTGATAAAAGCTGAGTAGAAGTGACGTGTCGTTTCTGGGAGGAGGCTCAAAAGCCAGTGTACTCTTTGCTTCTCCTTCTGTGGTGACTGTGGGAAACACACTTTGGAGCAGAAGGACCCTGAGTCACTGCAGTGACCCCCCCCCTGAAAATCCTCCAAGAAGAGGGAACCAGGACTAGAAACACACTTGTCTTGTGTTCCGCCCCTGAGATTTGGGGTGGCTACTGCAGCGGAACCTGGCTTATCTGTTACAGCTGTGTTGTCGCACTTCACCTGGTGTCACCGCCGAAATACTCAATAAATTAGCGTACTGGTTTAAAATCTGATTTCAAATCACAGAAACCAACTTGAACTCCCTGAAATGCTAAAAGAGGGCTATGGCATGGGATACAGGGAGTGTCCTAGCGTCCAAGAGCAGACATTTAGCCAGGCCTCGGGAAGGCAGCAGTACCAGATGTCTCAGCTACTGAAAATTCTGATATCCATTCTCACCCTCTGCCTTGGGTAATAGAAGCCCACGATTTTAGGTGGGCACGAGGACACCCAGAATAAAAACTACATTTTCTAGTGACCCTTGTAGCTCGGTGTGACTATGAGACTAACTTCTAACTAGTAGGATGTACACAGAAGTGACCTTCACTTTTGAGGCTCACTCTTTGGGGAAGAGCATGTCCAATGTCGCTGCTTTCCCTCTTCCTACTGGTTGGAATGCCAGTGCAGTGGCTTGGAGCAGCCCCTTGGAACCCTAAGATGAAAGCTACAGGCTGGGGATGGGTAAAGGTAAAAGTCTCCCACATCATTTAGATCCCACACCAAGCCTGGAGTACCTATTTTGTTTTGTTTTTGTGAGGGAGAAGTAGACGGCCATCTCCTTTAAATCACTCTATTTTTACACTCTTTTATAGAGCAGCCTAATTTGTATCCTAGTTCATGCACCACGATCCAGAAAGATGCCTGGACACTATTTCCTCTTTCCTGTGCCTCTTTTTTCCCCTCTGCAACCTCTGCTTGATTCTTATTTCTCTGGACCAGTGTTCCCTGTTTTCTAGCCTGTTTATGGAAAACATGGCTGTCTCTGAGAAGCATCCTGTTCATCTGTGCAACAAACATTTATTGAACATCTATTCTGTGCGGGGAACTGTGATAAGCACTAGTGACAGAATGATAAATCAAACAGATCTTTTTTTTTTATTATTCATGGAGCTTACAGACTAGTGGGAACAGAGAATAGAGGTTGAAATAAATGCGAACCAAAGACAAACAGAGAATGATTATCATGGCATTTGAAGAAATAAAAGAAGTTTATTAAGGATGAAGTAAAGAGAGGTGATGAGAATGGAAATGTGGGCAGGGCCTAGATCAAGGAAGACCCTGGAGGCTGTATTAAGGAGTTTGGCCTAACACAGACCAATCATTTCCAGAGTGGATAAGAAGATCCAATGGGGTATGAGAAGAAAATATTGAACTATAATCTATATTTTATCTCATTATTTTAAAATCATAGGTCTTATTTTTTTCTTAAAGATTTTATTTATTTGAGAGAGAGAGACAGAGATAGCGAGAGAGAGAGAGTACAAACAGGGAGGAGAGGGAGAAGCAGGCTCCCTGCCGAACAGGGAGCCCAGACTCAGGGCTTAATCCCAGGACCCTGGGATCATGACCTGAGCCGAAGGCAGACACTTAACCAACTGAGCCACCCAGGCGCCCCTACGTGTTATTCTTGATAATATATGTAATTGACTAGTCCAGTAGCACATGATTAGTGCATGTTTATAATTTACACTCAAGTAGTCAGGGAATGGGGAAGCCATGGAAGGGTTCTAAGCAGGGGGTGGCGTGATCGACTTGGCCGTTTAGGAAGGATGCTTAGGCTGCAGTCTGAAGAATAGGTTAGGGCCAAGCAAGAGTACTGGCAGGAAGGGAGACAAATCAGAAGACTGTAGCAGGAGAGCAGCTGAGAGATCATGAAGGCCTGAGCTGGGTAGTGACTGGGCAGATTGGAGACGTATTCTAGAAAGAGAATGTTAGGACTTGGTGACTTACTGAATATGGGGAAGAGAGAGAAACAAAATGACATGGGGGATTCTGCTCTTAGCATCAGGATGAATGGTGTACCTGTTTGCTGCAATTTTAGACAAGATAAGGTCTGGAAATTGTCCTTAAATTTGGGGACATAGAAGTTACTGGTGAAAACTTAAAAAGAGAGAGTTCCAGTGTGAAAATATGGGCCAGAACACAATGTGCTGAGGACCGAACAAAGGTAAGGAAATCGAGACACCTAATTTGGGCAACTTGTTCAAGAACTTTAGTTGTGAATGTGATGATAGTGAAAGCAGGGGTGGTTTGTGCCTTGCTTTTTAGATGGGAAGGCCTTTCTTTCACTTTGTAAGAAACCTATTCTCTCCTCTTTATTCTCCTCTCAAACTATTCTTTTCAGGCACATACCCATCTTCATCCTTTTCACCGTTCTGTCCAATCTCTCAGTTACTTTAAGAAAATCTCTTAGTTTTATTCAGTCAAAAGCTAATGGTAATAATAGATGACTCATATAAAGGTAATTATGGTGATGCGCCTGCAAGAAGGAGAAGGAAGTTTCCAGGTAATATTAGATAAGGAAATAAGGCAGACAACCTCTAAAACCTTTGGGAGTACCCAGAAGTTTCATTCAGGCACACCTAGAATTTGTGTCTGCCTCATTCTCTTTTTCAAGTTGCCCCTGAAATCATTAAACACCACTTGTTTTTTTTTTTTTTTTTAACTATCTCAATATCATGGCAGTGTTTTGTGCTATTTTTCTACAGTATGTTGGCCCCGTGCAGGCTTCTGAGGGTCAACCTAGAAAGTAAACTGCGTTAACAATCTCCTCCCAAAGGAAAATACCATTTCCAGGTTTTGCTTTATAGAAACCAACCTGAGGGGTTTGAGGTCTTGGCTTCAGGGGCCTCTGGGTGAGTGAACAGAGGGCCCCACCAGGAGTTACCACTGAGGGTATGGCACCTTGCTTGGTTTCTTCTGGGCAGGGAGTGACTCTGGCGCTGGGGAGAGGCCAGAGAAGGCCACTACTTTCACCTTTGTTTAAGGTGCACCCGGCCTCAGGCCCCTCTTTGCACGGGAATACAGACAAGGAGATGGACCTACTTGGGAAATTCAAGTTAAATCTGTCAGGCCCCTGGGGGCCCAAGCACCCCAACATGGGCACAGCCCTCGCCTCCACTCAAAGCGTCTCCTGTGACCTCCCTCTGCCCTCAGCCATGAAACTGGGCCGGGGCTGGGCAGAGGCCCAAAGCCTCCCCCGACTCCCCCCTCCATCAAATGAAGCCCATAAATAACCTGCTGTAGTCCCCTGTCCCTGTTGCTTTCTTTACCAGCCCCTTAGGACCTGGGCCTGCACCCCAGGCTGGCTGCTCTCGCCAAAGAGAAAAAACTAAACCCGGCGAGTGGCGGGCGCTGGCGCTGTCGGGCGCCCCTCCCCTGCCCTCTTCTCAGAGACCCCCCCCGCCCCGGGGGGCGTTTGTATAGTTGACACCTGCAGCACGGGCGGCCGCCGGGGCTTCCCGACACAAGGCGCTGGTACCTGAGCCCTTGACTGGTAATGCACCATAAACGGCTCCTTTCAGGCCCTTTCAGAGAGGGAGCGCGGAGGTCACCCTGTCTACAAACCCCTCTGTGTCCGCCACGTCTCCCGGGCCCCCGGTGCCCAGGCCTCCAGCCGCAGAGCACGCCGGTCCGTGGGAATCCCAACACTTGTGCTCCAGCTCTGCGGGCGGGGGAGGGAGACCACCCGGCCCTCCCCCGGCCCGGCCCCCTCCGCCCGCCCCGGGCTCGTTCACAGAGCGCAGCGAGTGGAACGAATGGGTGCCGGCGTCCTCAGACGCTCGCGGAAATCAAATGATAAGGCGGGAGGGGCCCCCGCCCCAGCCTGGCGGCCGACGCCCACTCCGCCCTGAAAGGTACAACGCAGGTGTCTGGCCAGACAGTGCCTCGCCTCTGTCCCCTCTCCCCTCGCGGCCGTGCGCGGCCCGCAGCAAAAGGCCGAGCTCTCCGGGGCGCAATCCCCGCTCAGGGGCGGCCGAGCCCCCGCGCGTGCAGCCCTCCGAGGGCCGGTGGGGGTGGGAGGGGGTGGTCGTACCTGTGGCGCGGGCGGCCCAGGGAATGCGACCCGGCTGGTGCTGCCAGCAGCTGTATTTTGGGCCATCGCAGGCGCCCGAGCAGCTGATGCGGAAGGAGCGCCCCTGGCCCCGGCGGTGAGGCAGACATTGGCCATCTCCCTCGCCGGGCTTTGCGCCCTTGAGCTTAGCGCACCGGGCGCAGAGCCGCAGAGGCGGAGAAAGGAAGAAAGTGTCTCCCCGAAACATTGTTCCAGTGTCTCCCCGAGAGAGGGGAGGGGGAGAATGACACGTAACGGGGAGAACACCCACGCGCAGGACAGCTACGGCCACCCACTTTTGCCAACTAAGCTTCCATCTCCCCGGCTGTCCTGGCTCTGGGGACAGTAAGGCGGGAAGGGGGCGCAGCGCCGAGGGCTGGCCGCGCCCAGGGGCCGCGGGAGCCGCCGGCCGAGGTCACCCAAGCCCGCGAGAGAGCCTTCCTCCCGCTGGAGAGCCGGCCGGCGGTCGGGGGAACAGCGGCGGCGCGGGAGACAGCGCGCGCCCCGAGGCCGGTGCTCTGGCGCCGCGCGCCCCCTCCCGGGGCCTCAGGGAACCGGGGTTACCTGGGGAGCCGGGCTTTGTCGGCCACGCTGGCTCTCTGCGGCCCCAGAACTAATTAAACGCCTTTTTTGGCCAAGGGAAGCCTCGCGCCGGACGGGGTGGGGGCGTGTGGGGGCGGCATGTGGGCACGGGAATAATCAGCCCCATTCTTGCGCTTCTACAAAACCCGCGGCGCAGCGAGAAGTGAACAGCGGCCGCCTGAATGGAGGTTTCAAAAGGCGACACCTGCAAGCGCGGCCGGTTGTGAATTGAATGGAGTCAAGCGCGGCGCCCGCTCGTACCTGAGCCGCGAGCTATTAGTGTCAGGCGCTCGCGGTCGCCTGGGCGGGGAAGCGCGCGGCCCGGCCGCCCGCGCTGAATGCGGCAAGCTGCCGCGCGGCCGCTCCATGGGAATGTCGCCACTTGTGCTGCTTGCGGTCGGGAGGGGGTGCGCTGCCCTTTCAGAGACAGACACAATTAGGCAAAATGCTCAATGAACATTATAAATGATGTGCGATCGCTCTGCAGATTGCCTGGCAAATCAAATTATATGGTCGCTCGCGAGCTCTTTCCATGTGCTTTTAAAACTTAAACAGGTATTCGCCGATTTAAAAAAAAAAAAAAAAAAAAGAGCCGACTCAGGGATTCCAGAAAATACAACTGAAAGACTCGGTGTTGAATATTCACACGTCCCCTTTGTTAGCGATTGACTTCACAATGGGCTTGGGGAGGGGGTGCGCTTGGACGAGACACATTTTTTACTGTCTTACATACTGCAGAGGAAGGCACCAGAAGTTTGCATTTATTACAACTCACAATTACAGTGGGACCCTCTTTTCTCTTTTAAGACTAAAATTCTTCTCATAATGAATGACTTGAAAGCTACTGTCATTCTAATCAGATGGAAGAAACATTCTAATCAGATGGAAGCTGGCCCGGGTGCGCTTGGGGCGGGGGCGGGGGGGGGGAGACCCGCGCTGCTCCCTGGCACTGAGTGCTAACCCGGGAGGGAGCTGGCTGAGGGAAACCGTTGCTCCACGCTCCACACAGCCCAGGCTCCGGGCCCCGGGCTCAGCCCTCCGACTCCCTGGCAGCCCACAGGCCTCCCTGCCTCCCGCTGCGCTCCAAGACCCGCTGCGCGCGGGGCGAGCGAGAGCAAGCAGCGCCGACCAGGGCGGCTCCGGCGGGGCCACGGGCACGGGTTCCCGGGCACCCTCGCTCCGTCCCAGTTTGGCGCTGAGCTCTGCGGCTGGCGACTTGTGGAGAAGGGGCAGCTGGAGGCGCCCAGATTGCGCGGACCCCCGCCGAGGCCAGGAGTCGCGCCGCAGGCAAGGGGCTGTCAACGAGGAAGAGCAGAGTCGATTTTAGCTTCTAAAAAAGGAAGCAAGGAAGCGGCAGCAATCCGCGGGCTCACGTGCCTGCCGACCTCCGTCTCATTTTCTTTTTTTTTACTCTTTTGGTTTTCAGATAATTGGGCCGGAGGGAGGGGTACAGAATTGGGGCTCCTGGAGACAGTTGGCAACTATATCTACCTTGCTGATGAAAGACCTGCAGAAAGGAGGACGAAACCTGACTTTTTGGTTCGCCTTTGTCACTGACTCACTGAGTTACCTTGGGCAAGTAGTTTAACGTCCCGGGCTCAATTTCCTCATCCATGAAATGGGAATAATGTTGCCAGTTGTCCGATTTGTCTCCCTCACAACATTTTTATTACTTTAGCTTGGAACGGCAATCTTTTTGGTAGATTGTTAGTTTGTTAGCCTTACAGTCAAGGGTTATACACAAACCCAAAGGATACAAAGCTCTTAGAAGGACAAATCTCAGAAAACCAGAGTCCTGAGCATTTGCGGTCCTCTCCCACCTTCTGTCTCAGTCTGTGCAGTTTTTTGGGGGTGTCAGTTTTTGTTGGGAACAAAGGAAAGGAATGCTCTTCCTCACTGCTTCCTGGTGCTATGAGGTGCTGCGAGTGATGAGAGCAGAACTGAACCAACATTCAGCCCGTCTGGCAGCGTTGTGTGAGAGAGAGAGAGTGCGCGTGCGCGCGCCCGCCCGCCCCTATGTTCAGAAAGAGGCAGGTCTTCAATACATTTTCATCTCTCCTTGTCAGAAACTTCTCCTGCTGGTAACAGTGACCACTCCATGAAGAACAATTTATGAAGTGTTTTTAAGAATAAGGAAGACAGGTTTAAATGACAAAGAACATTTCTTTATGGCAGTCCTGGGCGTGAGAGTTCCCGGAATCAGGAGGCTAGGGGGAACCCAGAAGAGCCAGGTGCGCTGGCCTTGGTGCTGAAGGTAAAGGCCACGCTTTTGGCGGCAACATCTCTCAAAAATCAATGGTCGGTAGAGCTGCCAAATGAAATTCGGCTACATTCTCTTAATACTTCCCTCTCTCCCAGAGGGTGTGCTTGTTTCGTGTGTGTGCATGTGTGTAAAATGGGAATAACGTGAAAGCCACTAGCACTAGAACATAAACAGATGCCCACTAAATTTTAGTTAACTGAGTGGATATTGGGGTACTTTTCTCTTAATCCCTTCCATAGTTTACCTATTAAATTCAGTTTTGGAATTTTTTTACTAAATAATGGTCTTAGAATGTCTTAAAAATACGTGAATTTTCTCTAGCTTTCTTCCCACCATTTGATTTAAACATTATTGTGGACAAGTTGGGACAGAGAGCAAAACTTAACCAAAGCCAAGAGCTATTCACCCAACATTCTACTCCCTAATGGTATTTAGGTTGTGTACTATCTCTGGGCTCAGAAAAAGATGATTCTGCCTCAGAAAAAGAAACCATGACTAGGACAGAGTGATCTTAGGAAGGTGCATCTGGTTTTAATTAGTGATTCTCTTCTGAGGTCTCTGAGGAAAGTCAGTTGGTGCTGGATTAAATGGGTGATGAAAGCTTCATGCGTGTCATTTGTGGGGAACATTTCTCTTGGGTTAAAACATGGTTGAAAGACCATGGACCAGTATTTCTGTTCACTTTTCTGTCACAGTATCCTATTTAATAATTAAAAATCCATTTCTTTTTTTTTTTAAAGATTTTATTTATTTATTTGAGAGACAGAGAGAATGAGAGAGAAAGCACATGAGATGGGGGGAGGGTCAGAGGGAGAAGCAGACTCCCTGCTGAGCAGGGAGCCCGATGCGGGACTCGATCCAGGGACTCCAGGATCATGACCTGAGCCGAAGGCAGTCGCTTAACCAACTGAGCCACCCAGGCGCCCAAAAATCCATTTCTATGACCTGCTCATTGAAAATAAAAATGAAGTCGCATGTGCAAAACTGTACGCTTTAACAAGCTAAGAAAACAAATAAATATTTGAATTAAAAGTAGGAAAATAAGATATACTGGGACTAGGTTGTGTACCCTTGCAAAAGATGGCCTAAAATTTTGGCTCCAAGCTTTCCAAAAGTTAGTGCAAAGAGGAAACACAATAAATGTCATGATTTATGGTGTGTAAAATAAAATAAACTGCTTTCTCACAGTAAAACAACTCTTTATGGTACCGACACCTGAGAGAAATTTCTTCCATGTGTTCGCATAAAATGGTATCTTGAACACTGACCTCAACAATATCCCTAAAGTAAATGGATTTAAGTTATGCGGGCTGGCTCCTATTGCTGTTACTCAGTATAGCCCTACAATATTCCCTTTGTCTGAGGAAGAATAAAACTGCTGACAAAAAGGTCTGGCAAATGCCATACCCATTCTCAGTGCAATGTTGGAATCTGAGTATTGAGGGCAAGCCATCCTGGGAGTCCTTGCACTACAGTTGTTGCAGGTTCTAAAAGATTTGCAAAAATACTCTGGGTATGCAGCCTGGCATCTAAGGTGTGATCAATGACAGGGCTGCCCCTGTCACTTGTGCTGGAGCCATCAAAACCACCTCTGGGCCGGTGCTCCAGGCTTAGTGTCCATGAAAATCATGTTTCAATGTCACATTCCTAGGCCCCAGAGATTTTGATTCAGTATTTTTTTTCAGGCCCACTAAAAAAATATATGTATAAGTATAGCACAAATATGTATACTGAAATTCATGTATTTACAATCACCCCAGGTATACAATGAGATCACCAAAATTGTTTCCTTTTCTTCTTGAATAGAGCTAAACAGAGCTCTACTGTGTAATTGAGTCCTTAACAATAGAATGTAAGCAAAAGTGATGTAGATGACTTCTAGCATTGGCCGCTAAAACCACTCTTGAATTCTCAACATTGACCCTTTCTCCTCTTGTTATCTGCCAGCAGGATACACAGAATCTAGCAGAGGGCTCTGAGGCCCTAGATGATCGCAGAGACATTAGGTAGAGAGAATCTGTGCCCCTGGAAGGGAAGACCACCCTTTGCAACCTGGTAATGAACTATGAGATGAGCAATAACTGCAGTTCTGTGCTGGTAAGCTACTGAGATTTCGGGACTGTTTATTACAGCATCTAGCTTTACTCACCCTAATACACCAGGTAATTCTAAGATGGTCCAATAACAACAATTGGAGAAACACTACCCTATGCAAAACTATGACAAAGCAAATGATTCAGCTTTCTGGTGACCATTCCTTAGCTTGTAAGAATGACTCAAATGGTAAGACTACCGGGTATGGTAGCAGTCCAGGTGAATGCAAGGTTTGGGGGAAAGGCCTCTCTAATCACATCTTATAAATGATGCACCTCATAAAATATACTTGGAAGTTAAAGTTTTTGTGGTATTTTTTTCTGAAAATTCCTCTTGTCTTTCTCTTTCTTCCTTGATCTTGTCACCACTGGGGGAAAAAGATGAGTATCAGGAAAAAAAAAAAAAAGGAAGGAAGGAAGAGCACTCAGGTGTGTAAGACAGTCTGTGTGGCAGACACTATACTTAATACTTTGCATGCATTATCTTCTTTTTTAAAAGATTTTATTTATTTGAGAGAGAGAGAGTGAGAGAGAGAGCATGAGCGGGGTGAGGGACACAGGGAGAGGCAGGCTTCCAGCTGAGCAGGGAGCCCGATGCAGGACTCGATTCCAGGACTCTGGGATCATGACCTGAGCTGAAGGCGGACGCTTAACCGACCGAGCCACCCAGGCACCCCTCATGCATTATCTTCTTTATGCTCACATAGATTCCTCCAAAATCAGCATCAATATTCTCATTTCACAAGGAAGACTCTAAAAATCTTGTCAGAATTCTTGCTCTAAGCATTTAGAGACTGACTGGTGAGCTCATAGCTCTGCACCTTTAAGGAATCTTACTGGGCGTTCTAAGTACACCCGGACTATGCATCTCAATGGCAAGAGAGAGAAAGGGATGTGAACTCAATTTTAGTGGTACCACTGGACTGACACACAGTTTGGAGAGAGCAAATAGACCTGTTGGCCCAGTTCTGGGAGGAGCTATTCTAAATGGACTTAAGATGAACCTGTTTGGATGTGGTAAGTTCCCTGAACTCTGACTCTGGAAAAGGGACATGTTTCACATCTTAGAGAGGTACTATTTTTGGCTCTAGAAACTCCATTTCTAGGGATCAATTCTAAGGAAATAATTTGAAATATGTAAAAGACTGTATACAAAAGTTCTGCCATGACACTATTTACAAGTAGAATTTTCTAAAAGAGGAAATGACCTAAATGTTGTTCAAGTTGGTTTGTCATTTAATGATGCATTGTTAAGTAAAATACATAGTCATTAAAAATAATCATGCAAAGGGTTTGCAATTACTTTTAAAATGCATACAGGATAGTGTTAAGTGAAAAACACTAAAATGTGGATTTAAAAAAATATGGCCATCTACAACAAGAAATAAAAACATCAAAAACTAATTATAGAAAAAAGACTGGGAAGAAATATACCAAAGGTTAACAATGTTTGTCTTTGGGAGAAAAAATTAGAAGCAATTTTTCCCACTTTCCTGATTGTTTTCACAAGTTCTCTTTTGCTCACAAGTATGTTTTATAATGGGAAATCATAAAATAAGAAAATTTCAGATGTAATGCATTTTTAAAGGAAATCGTTTAGAATAAGAATTTTAACCTTTCTTTCTAAAAGCATGAAATAAAGCATGCAGACAGAAAAATAGATCAAATACACAGCTCAGAAATTTACCAAAAGATGAGCACCACCAAGGTGAAGAAGTAAAACATGGCCAGTGCCCCAGGAGCCCCTCTCATGTCCCCTTCCAGGCCCCCCATTTCCTTCTTTTTCTTTAGAATTCTGTCTCCTAAGCTTGAATCCTTAAAAACTATGATTTCATCTGCTTTTTGAGTGTTGCATAAATGGGATCACAGAACATTACCATCTATCTGCTTTCTTTTATTCAACACTACAAAGAGAGATACATCCATGTTGCTGCATGTAGCAACATTCATCGCATTGCTGTATAGTATTCCATCATAGGAACATCCCACTCTATATGTAGCATTTCCCCATAGATGTTTCCAGTTTGGGCCATTATGAACGATGCTATGAGCATTCTTCCACATGTCTCTTAGTGCACACGTGCAGACATTTCTTTGAGTATAAACCTAGAAGTGGAATTTCTGGGTGATAGGGTATGCATGTCTTTAACTTCAGTAGATAGCTAATGCCAAACTGTTTTCACCAGGGGATCTAATAGTTTACGCTCCCATAAACCAGAAGCATGTGCTTTAACTAGTTTTGTAATGTGAGTCTATGGCCCAAAAAAGAAGATTGTAGGGGATTTGTTTTTCAGCCCCTTTGTTTCCCTGGGGACAGAAGGAGAGGAGCTTCAGTATCAGATTATGGAGGCCTCAAGGCTCACAATGGATATCACCATTGCTGTACACTTGACAGATCAGAATCCAAGCTGACTTTGAAGTGAATCTACCAATACAATGAAAAACCCCGCCACCTAGGGAGCTGAGAGGTACCCAGAAACTCAACAGTCGTGTGAACAGAGTTAGATACTGAGGAGTAAATGGATCACACAAATGAAATATTTTCAGTAGTTCTCAATCTGAGGCCTTTAGGAAGACGTAGAGGTGGTAATGGGGCTTCACCAAGTATTTTAAATATTAAGTCAAAATTAGAAAAATCAAACATTTACTGAAGGTTGAATTTCCAAAGCTTCCTGGCTTTGTTTTTGCCTGGAATGCTATGAATCATTTCAAGCTCGGGCCATTTCAGGCTAATCATAAGCTTTGGTTGGAAGTTGTATGTATCTCTGATGAATAAAAATAGAAAAGAATAATCTCTTAAACGTTGGGGTTCATAGGGTCCATGGTGATGATGAGGTTGGCAGGCACTGAAGGGTTTATGAAGAAGAATATGGGTGCTCTTTGCCACCCCTGAACACGCCCATTAACTTCTGGCTCCAATAACTCCTTCTTGGCCACTCTGTACTTCTAGGGCAGGCTGTCACTGGGTTCCCATGTGTGATGACACTTTCACCCATATTTGTGGGGCATAGCGACTGAGTATTCAATGAACCTGTTACACCAGGATGAAAGAACGGATCGTGGAGATGAAACGTGCCACATCCTTGAGAAATACACCTTGGGAAGCAGAATGGGGTCACCAGATGATGAGCAGAAACACCCTGTATTCATTTTTTATGGTTTCCGTAGCAAATTACCACAAATCTGGTGGCTTAAAACCGTACAAATGTATTGTCTCGCTGTCTATAGGTTGAAAGTCTGGCACAGGTCTCACTGGACTAATATCAGCAGGGATGTGTTCCTTTCTGGAAGCTCTATGGGAGAATCTCTTGCCTTGCTTTTTCCAGCTTTTGGGGGCTGCCCACATTCCTTGGTGTGCCGCCCTCCTTCCTCCATCTGCAAAGCCATGACCTTGCATCTCTTTGACTATTTTTTTCCTGTAGCCACACCTCTCTCTGCCTCTCTTCTTCTGCCTCCCTCTTCCACTTTTAAGAGCCCTGTGGTCACTTAGAGCCCACCAGTGTCATGCTGGATAATCTGTTTTGTGATCAGCTGATTGGCAACCCTAATTCCATCTGCACCCTTAATTCCCCTTTGCTGTGGAACCTAGCATAATCACATGTCCCAGGGGCTGGGGGTGGGTACACTATTCAGCCTCCCTCAGACCCTCTGAAACAGAATGGTTGATGAGTGTGCCGTGGGGCAGCTCAGGGGGAGGGGGACCTGAGTGGAAATGGAGAAGTGTGCAAATGGCTGTCTACCTGCTTCCTCCTGGTGAGGCAGAGTGCCTGGTAGGTGAGCAGACTGTAGACGAAGTGACTGTGCATCGGAATCCTGGAAGTGACATCCTGGCATTTACTGAGGCATCCCTGTCCACTTTCTGGGGATTTTCAGGCCACCGCTTGGCTTGTTGCAGAGACACCTGCTGGGCTGAGTGGTGGTATGGCTGAATTCACCTTCCCTGGCATCTCTGGGGACCTCTTGTTGGAATGTTGCTCCGAGGGGTGGAGGGACTAAGAATGACAGATGGAGGGATAAACACACTAGAAATCAGCAGGGTCTTAGCAGCCAACAGTGACACCTCTTTGAGTCAGATATCAGGTGTAAGAACTTTATATGCATTGACTTCGTCTTTGCAAAAGCAGCTATGATCAATTACTACACCGGAGTTGAGAAAAAGAGCCATATAGCCCATGTCTGTGGCTATTACAGTCCCGCAGTCATGACCAAACAGGGATGGCCAGGAAGAAGAGCAGGGAACATCCAGGTTGGTTTTTTTTCTCTCGTGAATCCTTGTCATTCTGAAGGAGATTGCTTTTTCGTTGAGCTTTCGCAGCTTTTGCTAAGCGACACCGAGCACGCTTGGATATCTGTACCTTCTCCATGCCAGCCTGGTGAAGGGAAGCAAGAGGTCATTACATTTCTAATTGAGCAATTAAAAATGCCAGTTCCCAGGATTGGATGGCAGACTTGCCCTCAGTGCCACCTGGCCCCTTTGAGGCTGCAGCGATGCTAAGAGGGGCGGGGGCTGGGGGTGGCCAAGGGATTTAGGTCTCCTTTGTCCCCAGACTCTCTTGTTTGGGTGGGGCTGCATCTGTTGTGGGGGATGGCTGTCCTGTAATGAGGCCTATGGCGTGGTGGTTTCTGCTCCCTGGCCTCGTTGGCATGGGACCAGCCTTTCTTACATGGGTGTGAGCCTCCTGCCCTCTTTATGGAGAAGGCTGATCAGAACTGTTGAGACTGGGTTTCTAGACTGTCATTCTGACTCTGCTTTATTTACCACTGTGGTTCTCCGTGATCTCTCCTCTGGAATTCCTACACGACAAAAGTAAGGTGCCTGGCCGCCACCCACCCCAGCATCTGAGTTTCTTCTGTTTCATGTTTCAGATGGTTTCCTGTGTGTTATTGCTACCTTCCAAGGAATTTTCTAGAAGACAAATTCCATTCTTATTTTCTCTATCTCTTCTTTCATTCACATCAGTGCTGAGACATACAAGGTACATAAATAACTGCTGGTTTATTTATTTTTCTGGCTGGATTATAGCAGAAATTAAGCTATTTAAGTGGACTTCTGACATATGTGGACCTCTGGTAAAATAATAGAAAGATCAGTAACTTCTGAGCAACACATATCAAATAAAATGCTGCTTTATTGAAAATGATTTTCCATTACCTACATTTTATCCCCTAAAACCAAGATTCATGTCAGAAAATTCATTTTGCTGTTGTGTCGGTAAAATCTTTTATATCTTAAAAATGTGTTATGTTTTCTCCTTCCTGAAAAATGGGGACTATGTAAGTAATTTTGTTTTCCTTCTGCCAGAGAGCTCAAAGGTACATTGGAAACATGAAATTAAGTCCTTAATGTGGCTCAAACTTTCCGTTCTGTCTTCAGATTATTTTGGGGGGAGGGGTGGAGTGCAAATGAAGAAAAGTCAGGCTGACATTTTGGGAAGAAGAGAGAGTGAGAGACTGACTTATTTACTAATAAGAAAGCATAATCGGGAGATATTTTTAAAATATTACACCTGTTCTAATTTTGATTTTCCTCTTGCAAACCCACTTGCCTCCCGACTCACCGCCCATGCTCCCCTCTTCCTTTTTCATTAGGACACCTAGCAATAGGGCTGCCAACAGCCCCAAACTGTGGGACTTGCCCCTTCAGATCTGTGCAGCCCGTCCTCACTCAGACCCTGAGTGACAGTGAGGGACACCAGCGAGACCCCTTGGACACCAAAGCCTTGGGAGTAACTGCAGTTGAGACTTAAGTTTTTCATGTGCAATTTTCTTGATAGTGAATTTAGAACTAAATGATGTCTTTGTTGACCACGTTTTCCAGAGGACCCTATGCCTTAAAGCTCCAAACAGCCACCTAAATTTCCGTTGGGTGGGGATCCCCTTCAGCTCAGCATATTTAACTGTCCTGGCAGCTCTGTCCTGCTGTTTGTTCATAATGCGCTTGGGAGCTGCTGAAATTTTGACCCCCTTTCCCTGAGGTCACTGTGAAGCCACGTCTCCCCCACACGGCACTGGTGCAGTGGGTTTTCAGAGTCTAGGAGCTGGATGTTACTTGGAGCCATGATGAATTTCATCTTGTTAGTGGGAGCCCTTTGTTCTAGCTGCTTCTGATTGCTAACAGCTTATTGAGGAATCATGAACATTCCATAGACACGGCACCTATTTCAAGTTTACAGTTCAGTGGTGTTTAGTATATAGATCTCCCTCAACTTACAGTGGGGTTACATCTCAATAAACCCATTGTAAGTTCTAAGTTGAAATATTGTCGGCCGGGAATGCATTTAATACACCTAACATCATAGCTTCATCTAGTCGACCTCACATGGGCTCAGAACACATACATTAGCCTACAGTTGGGCAAAATCATCGAATACAAAGCCTATTTTATAACCCAGTGTTGAATATCTTACGTAATTTATTGGATACTGTGCTGAAAGTGAAAAACAAAATGGCCGGTGCAGAATGGTTGTGCCTCTTGATCGCATGGCTCACAGGGCTGCAACTTGCTGCCCAGCATCACTGGAGAGGATCACGCTGTCTACCGTCAGCCTAGTGAAAAAAAATCAAGATTTGAAAATCAAAGTGCGGTTTCTACTGAATGTGTATCGCATTCCCACCATCATTAAATCCAAAAATTGTAAGTTGAGCCATCCTAAGTCAGGGACCATCTGTATTTGGTGTACTTACCATATACCATATCCATCACCACAGTCAGTTCTAGAACATTTCCATTATCCCCCAAAACAACCCAGACCCCTTAGCTCTCACCCTCCAGCTTCCCCATTGTCCAGCTCTAGGCTACCACGAATCTGCTCTCTCTGTCCCTATAGATTTCCCTGGTCTGGACGTGACATATAATCGGAATCGTGCAATATGTGGTCCAGTGTGACTAGCTTTTTTGCCTTAGCATCATGTTTCTGAGGTTTGTGCATATTGTCGGCGTGTCACTACTTTACTCCCCCCCCCCACACCAGATAATATTCCATTATACAGGTATCACACATCAGTGGACGGACATTTGGGTTGTTTTCACATTTTGGCCATGATGAGCAATCCTGCTGTGAATGTTTGTGTACAAGTTTTTGTGGAGACATATGTCCTTATTTCTCTTGGATGTATACTTGAGGTAGAATATGGTAACGCTGTGTCAGACTGTTTTCCAAAGTGACTGCTCCATATTACCTTGCCGATAGCAGGGTACAAGGCTCCCAGTTTCCCCATATCCTCCCCAACGCTTGCTATAATTCGTCTTTTAATACAGCTGTCTGAGTCGATATGGAGTGAGGTATCTTGCTTGGGTTTTTATTTGCACGTACCTGGTCGTTCACGAGGTGGAACACTTCTCATGTGCTTATTGGTCATTTGTACATCTTTTTGGGAGAAATAGCTCTTCAGATTGCCAAATTTTAAAAACGGGGTTCTTTGTCTTTTTATATCGGAGCTGTAATAATTCTTTTCATATTCTAGACACAAGGCCCTTCTCAGATATATAATTTGCAAAGGTTTTCCTCCCATTCCATGGGTTTTCTTTTCACTTTCCTGAGGTTGTCTTCAGAAACACAACAGTTTTTAATTTTGATGATGCCCAGTTTTTCTCTTTTTTAAAGATTTTATTTATTAATTTGACAGAGAGAGAGAGAGAGCACAAGCAGGGGGAGTGACAGACAGAGGGAGAAGCAGGCTCCCCACTGAGCAAGGAGGCTGACTCGGGACTGGATCCCAGGACCCTGGGATGATGACCTGAGCCGAAGGCAGATGCTCAACCGACTAAACCGCCCAGGCATCCCTCTAGTTTTTTTTTTTTCTTTTGTTGCTTATGGTTTTGGTGTCATAGCTAAGCAACCATTGCCTCCAGTTATGAATTTTTTAAAAATCCTCATCTGTCATTCAATATATATATATTTCTTTTCCATGTACTATTATTCTTTAATGAGCAGACGATGTCTATCCTTATGAAAGTGAATGTTGGCTGGCACAGGCTTGAGCACTGAGTGGGGTGGAGAGAGCTAACTTCTCATCAAGATCCCCCTTGCCTTTCTCCATGGTAATGGACTGGGAGCCGTGTGCTCGGCTGCCCCATGAGACCTCATTTCCCGGCTGTTACATGTGGCCCTGCGACCAAGTTCTCCCCAAAGATGGGGCACCTGAGACAGGGGAGTGTGCCTTCCCCCCGTGCTCTCTTCCACCTTCCTGCTGGCTGTGACTTGGACACAGTGTGGCCACGCCCCAGCCACAGAGAGAACAAGGCCCTTGGGAACAGCACGGCCACAGGATGGAAGAGCCCCTGTCCCTGGATGACCACATGGAGTAGAGCTGCCCACTGGGCCAGAATGCTCACTCCAGACTATTACAGGAGTCAGAAACAAGTGGTTTTCTTCTCTTCCAGTCACTGTATTTCTTTTGAAGGGAGGGGATCTCATTATAGCAGTGTGGCCTTTGGCCCCACCTAAGGCTTTCGGTAAGTTGCATGTTGCTCTACTCCAGGTTTTTCGCAATTGTGAGCTTAATGTGTGGGCAGTAAGCAGGGAAGGATCTGCAAAGCCACCCTCTCTCTAATTCCCGGCTGCTGTTGTTCATGGTACTGTGGCTGAGTGTGCTGGCTCTGGCATCGGCCTTCTGGATTCAAACCATAGTTTATACCACTTAGGATCCTGGGAAAATTACTTAATCCTTATCAATCACCTCAGTTTTCTCAATTTTAAAACGCAGATAATAGTAGTACCCATGGGGCGCCTGGGTGGCTCAGCTGGTTAAGTGTCTGTCTGGCTCAGGTCATGATCCTGGGGGCCTGGGATCGAGCCCCAATTCGGGGGTCCCTGCTCAGTGGGGAACCTGTTCCTCCCTCCCACTTGTGCTCTCTCTCTTTCTCTCTCTCTCTCTCGCTGTCTCTCGATAGCTCTCTCTCAAATAAATTTTAAAAAATCTTAAAAAAAATAGTAATACCTATTTCATAAGTTATTTCTGGAGATTAAATGAGTTAACATATATCTACTGCTTAGAGCCAGGCTAGCACACAGTAAATACTCGTTTTCTCTTCTTTCTTATTGTACACTGTGCTCATAAAGATGTTATATATTCCACAAACACTAAGTCTTAGGATGTGCCTTGCACTCTGCTGGGTTCTGAAGCTACAGAGAAAATCAAGACCAGATTCTTTCCTCAAGATGCTGACGGCTTTATAAGGAAATCAGATTTAAATAACTACATAATGGAATTGGAGCTATAATATGTAACAGTGTGTGGGGTCTCAGAAGAAGGACCCATTAGCCCCAGGCTGTGGATAGAAAGGTGAGGTTGGGTATCGGTAAGGGAGTCTATTTTAAAAGAACTCGGCTGGCATTCAGATACCCCATTTCCCCAGCAGTTCCTGGCATGCTGAGTGCCCGGTCACAGGCAATGCCAATGGGAGAAAGCTGGTGATCTCAATGGACAGTCTCCTAGGTCTGAAGCAGGATAGATGCGGGAAAGATGCATTTGTCTAGACAGTTCCTAATGCAGAGCTAAGAAGAAAAATTCATGGTCAAGTCCTCTCTAAAACAGATGCTTAGTCAATAATATTGTAATCACGTTGTATGGTGACAGATGGTTACACTCACTGTGGTGAGCATAGTGTAACATACAGAATTGTCAAATATCTCTGTCCTACTCTAATGAAACAAATGCAACACTGTATTCCAACTCTACTCCAATAATAATAATAACAATAAAACGGGGCACTTGGGTGGCTCAGTGGTTAAGCGGCTGCCTTCGTCTCAGGTCATGATCTCAGGGTCCTGGGATCGAGCCCCGCATCGGGCTCCCTGTTACGCAGAAAGCCTGCTTCTCCCTCTTCCACTCCCCCTGCTTGTGTTCCCTCTCTCGCTGTCGCTCTCTCTGTGTCAAATAAATAAAATCTTTAAAAATAATAATAATAACAATAAAAGAGATCCGTAAAATGCTGTTAGTTGAGAATACATGAAAAGTGATCAACTCATTTGGGTAAATTGTTTATAATCATAAATCATTCTCCCATCTGCCCTCAACTCCTAGCCCACCAATATACTTGACTGAGTTTATTCCTCACTATGCATCCACAATTTAATTTTCTTCCTAAGGCAAGATTTCCTCAAGGATTCTACTCCTTATTAAGAAGGCAGAGAATCTTCACACTGTTAAATGCTTTATTGCAGCGGAATTATTTTTTTGTTTAAAGTGAGTTGTTAAGCAATAAAATACAGAATATGCATTTCTAGTCCTAGGATTACTTCTGAGTTTTTAAATCTCTGGGTAGGGGAAGCAAAGGGGAGGAAGGAGGATATGTCGATGAATGTTACCAAAGCCCTTTCCCAGAGAGGAACCCTGCAGTGAATGGTTCTAAAGCAGTCATTTGGCTCCCTCTAGTGGGCTTTCACAGAATTGCTTATTCCCTCGCGTGTAGCTGGTCACACATAAACGCACACTTGTGTGGGAAATGGAAATACACAACGACCCAGTCTGTTAACCTAAACTCTTAGCTCCGTGCCAAGGGTGGGGGGACCTGGCTAAGGACTTTAGGTCAATCTAGGCAGACCTAGGGATTAAGTGGAGAGATAAAGTTGATTAAGCTCTATTCCACCCAAAAGGGATTTGGCATTTTGGCAATATTCATTTGTTAATTTTTTAGCCATCAATTACCTCCCCCCCACGCACACCCAATGCCCTAGTCTACAGCAAAACAAAACAAAACAAACACTAAATACATCTCAGGGTCTTGCCTACCTCCTCCAAAAAAACCCCCAAACTGCTGGACGCTTGTAAAGGTAAGGGGCGCCCTCTATTGGCATGGAGAAGTCCCACACGTGAGTTTTTCCCCCCCTTCATTTGGAATTCTCAGTGTCTATGCCTGCACTAGGCTATGTTTCTGAGCCTTTAATAGTTACAAGACCCCCCCTTCCCAATCACACACGATATTAGTTGTACATTTCTAATTGTAACTATTTTTTTCTAGTTTCTAATATTTTTTTTAAAGATTTTATTTATTTATTTGACAGAGAGAGACACAGCGAGAGCAGGAACACAAGCAGGGCGAGTGGGAGAGGAAGAAGCAGGCTTCCCACGGAGCAGGGAGCCTGATGCAGGGCTCGATCCCAGGACCCTGGGATCATGACCCGAGCCGAAGGCAGACGATTAACAACTGAGCCACTCAGGCACCCCTCTAATTTCTAATCTTTTATCTATTAAAAGATACCTCATTACCGTTAAGATCAATGATGCCAAGGCACAATTTGCATTCTATTAACCGCGTGCACGTGTGTGTATATGTGTGTACACATACACTTTCTAAACCACGCACAGTTTCTAAATTACAGCTGTCAGGGGGATGTGGATCACAGAGGTTTGTCTGGCCTTGTGGTGGAAGCAGACAGACGAGGGGCTTCCCAGCTCAGCTCTGCCCAGACTCAGGGCACCCTGGCTCTCTAGGGCCCAGAGGTCCTGCCTCCAGAGCACAAAAGCAGACCCAGTAAGTAGATCCAGTAAGATGCCACGCACCTACTGCGTATTTCCTTCTACCTGTGGGGTCAGCTGAACTCCCTCCTCAGCCTCCAGGACTCCACCTTGCCCCCTTGATCCATCTGCCTTTTTATGATGCTGCATTATTAGTTGGGCCCATTGTGCCTGGAGCTGATCATAATGGCAGCATCATGGGATGCTGGGGAAGGGGCGTCAGTCTTTGAAGGCTGTCCACAGAGCTTGGCTTCTGTCCACCGACCGAGAGGGCACCAGGGGCTAGTTTCTCACAGGCAAATCTCCTCTAACCTGACTGCACACAGAGAGGGGCTCACAGCAGCTCCAGGTGACCTCACAGGGGGACCTCCTAAACCCAACTAGCTCTGGCTTACTTCCCCTCTTCGGCTTAAAAAAAAAAAAAAAAGGTTTGAAGCACCTCCTATGCACCGGCCTGGACACTGTGGGAATTGAAACGCCAGTCACATCCAGCCCTGGCCTGGGTCTCTCCCTCTGTCCTTGCTTTCTTCTCTCCTATCATCCGGCACAAGGCCCCGCACAGTGCGAGTCTGCAATGCTGAGAACGCAGACATATAAGGAAGATGGGGTTAGTTCGGGGAGGGGCTGCAAATGAATGGGATGGAGTGGGGGTGCCCCTCGTCCGGGGGCTGGCTCACGTCATACACAGCACTCTGCCGCCACCTAATCGGGAGTTCCTGGCTGGCTCAGTCGCTAGAGCGTGTGACTCTTGATCTCTGGGTCATGAGTCCAAGCCCCATTTTGCATGTAGGGTCTACCTAAAAAAAGAAAAGAAAAAAAAAAAAAACGTATCTAACTGGGAGTTCCCCTAATCAGCCCACAAGCCGCCAGTCCAGGCTTCCCTGCCACACCTTCTCCTTGCTCCTTTCTGGCTCCATCCAGCGCAATCGAGCAGACGGGTAATTCTCATCTTGCCTTTTTTGGGTTCTTTCTGGTTTGGGACTGTGTTGGGACTGCTCTGACCTTCTTGTGTATGTCTTTTGGTGCAAATAAAGGTAAATGTGGTTAGACGCATATCCAGGAGTGGAACTGGTAGGTCATAGGATGTGGGTATGTTCAGCTTTAGTGGTTATTACTTGTTCTGGTGACCTATGGCTGCTGAACAACGTTAAACCAACTTTAGTGGTTTACAAAACGGTGTTTTACTGTTTCTATTTTTGGGGGACCACGAATTCAGGCAGGCTTGGAAGGGCAGTTCTCTCCATGTGACGTTGACTGAGGTCAGGTAGATGCAACCACCGCGTGGTCTGGAGGGACCCAGATGGCTTCACCCACTTGGCTGGTGCCTCGGGCCGGGTGGGGGGGGAATAGCTGCACGGCTGGGCTCGCGGGGACCGTCGAGACCCTCAGTGGGGCCACTCCAGTGTGGCAGTCTCAGGGGTGGCATGGCCTCTGTGGCGGCTGGCATCCCCCAGAGCAAGTCTTCAAGAAGACTGAGGCACATGTCTTCTGATCAAGCCTCCGGCATTACGTGACCTTGCCTCTGACACAATCCATAGGTCACACTCGTCACCGAGGCCAGCTCAGAGTCACGGGAAGGAGAATCAGAACCTCTCTGCACCAGAGAGGGAACAGAAGATTTTTTCCTGCACTGCCCAGTACTTTCCCAAAGCCTGGTCACATGTGTCTGGAAGCTTCCTTCCTCCCCCTCACCAGCTACAGGGCAGAGGTGCCGGAACCCGGCTCAGTCTCTACAGGAAGAAAATTTGAGGCCATTGACTTAGCTGCCTTAGCTTCCTGCTCCCTGGAGACAAGCTTCTCATCCAACGGTCACCTGGCTCCTTCCCTCCTCCTCACCAGGGTCAGCCTCTGCCCCCGACCTCTGCGTCACCGTCCGCTCTGGCCTCCCCAGGACTGGGCCCCAGTGCCATGGCCATCCGCCCTCCATTTTCAAGCTTCCCAACTCTGTGGCTTGGGATGCAACTCTCAACTGGACTAGCTTAGAAAGTATTGCAAACTTAGCATGGGTACATAAAGCATGTTGGCTTTTTAATGTATTTTTAGCAGTCACTCTGAATTGTGAATTTGCTTTCGAATCCAGAGAGTTTTTTAATGAAACAATTAGATAAATACATACATACATATATACACACATATATATAATAGAATCTATACACAAAGTCGATTATATATATTTATTTTTATATGTATATATTCTTTTTTCTTCTAGAAGGGTCCTGAAAGGGAGAGACTTTTTCAGCTTAATCAAAATAGGAGTCCCAGCACTTGTCATTATTGTGACTACAGGGAAAAGCACTGACAGGGACTGAGATGTCTAGTGGTTTAGAAAGTTTTAGAACATCTTCCTAGATATTGTAGACATAGGATTGAGAAGAATCTCCAGAAATCTCATTGGTTATATTCCTACGTTTGGATAATCTTGATACCCAAGATTTACACTGAAAGGAAAACGGTATTTACTGCCTTTTAGAAACGTCCCTGTCTTGTGCTTCAGTGACGCAAGCCCAAGACTTACTCCGGGAGGGAACAGAGAGAGGAAAGGGGCGGGAGAGTAAAGACCTCCAGCTGCGGTTCTCGGTGTCCAGGCTGTGGCAGTGTCCCCTGCGGTCCCCTGCCTGTCACCCCTGCTGTCGGGCCTGGCCCAGGCCGAGCAGCCACGAGGTGAGGTGGCCCCAGCCTGCTCCGGGTGAGATAACAAATCACGGGAACAGCGACAAGATGTTTGGGGTCACGAAGGGTTACATGCTGCCCGGCAACTTGCATATCTTAGCCTGTGCCCACCCTCCACCCCCCGGGGGTTCTCTGACAGACAATTAGAGCTTTTGATTTATTAGTGGCCACAGTCACTGATCAGGCCCCCCTGTTTCCTGGCAGTGAGCAGAACACAGAGCTTTGTGCCTCCCCTGCACTGGCATCCCCTGCTTGGCGACAAGGTGCTCGGAACTGCAGGTTAGCACCTACCTTGCGGTGCCCTGGAGCCGCTCTGCAGCCCCAGAGTGGCTGTGGGGCCATCCCTTGGGAGAACCGTCCTGGGACTCCATGGAAGGAACACGTGGACGGAATGAGACCTCACGGATTCTTGGCATTCCGGCTTTCCTCTCGTGACTGGGCTGGAGGTGCCCAAGAAAGCACCCCGGGGACCGGGGAACCTCTCCTCGTGTTTCCACAAATTGATCTGACAGCAGCGCACTGTGCAACCTCGGGCCAATCGCTAATTCCTCCAAGCTTCACTTTCTCCATCTGGGCAAATCAGACGTGGCTATGATGATCCCTTTCAGTGCCAATTCCATTTTATTCCAATTAGATTGAATGGTGGGCACCTAAAGGATGCTAGATATCCTTCTATGCCAGGCTGGGCTGAAACCATCATCCATTATGTCGCCTCCTCCTTCCAACGACCCTCCGAGCTGGGTCTTGTTCTTATCATGTCCAATTTTACACACAGGAAACTGAGGTGCCGAGGAGTTGGAGAACTTTCCTCGGGCCACACAGCTGGTAAATGGTAGACTCGTGATTCAGACTGTAGCTGGCGTCAGGGGCCCTGCTGCACCGTGAGACCCTAGCGGGGCAGTGGTGGTCTGGTTCCCTCCAAGGGGCCTGCGCAGGGCTGCAGGACTGGCAAGTGGTGGGTCCCAGAGGCAACGCTGGGTTTTATCTGATTCAGAAGTCTGCCCTCTTCAGTACTCTGCTGCAAGAGCTCCTGGGTGCCATTCTAATGGCAAACCCTCGGGAACGTAAGTGTAAATGCCCGATGGTGGGCCCTTTGCTACATCAACAGTGGCGCCGGCAAACAAAACATTATGCTTTAAAGTTATGCGTGAGAGTATTTATGTATGTTGAGAAGGTGTTCAAGATGCATTAGGTGCACAAAGCAGTTACAAAACAGCGTGTGGCTTAGATTCACAGGCGATCATGGGAAGAAGGGTAATGAAACAGAGGGAAAGATGGTTTCTAGCCCATTAGATTGGCAACCATGTAAACAGCCTGACAGTACCAAGCACTGATGAGAAATGTGGAAGTCCCTGGCATCTTGACATATTGATACCCTTCAACCAGCCATTCCAGCTCGGCATACACATCTTAAGAAACCCTTGAAGGAGGGCACACAGGAACTTGCAATGGGGATTTCCTTGCAGCAATGGTTGTAATAGTAAAATATTGGCTACAACCTAAATTTTAACAACAGAGGCGTAAGTGAAATATACATACAACAGAATGCTACCAGCTGTTTAAGCAAACCAGCTAGTGTTACTTATATCAACAGTAACAAATTTAACAGATCTAAATACTGTAGATGGGAAGTAACAGGTTTCCGATCAATCTGCACAGATATTACCTTTTATTTAAATACTGTAAACACATACACTAGACACACACACACACACACACACACACAGCCTGGAAGGAGACAGACATGTCAATTCATGTTATTGATTACTCTTGGGGAAAGAGGAAGGTGAGTGGAATCACAAAGAGAAACCAAGGGGATAGCAACTTTATCTGAGATACTCCATACACACACACACACACACACACACACACACACAGAGCTACGTACATTATTACCAGATGTTGGCATTCATCCACGCTGCGGGGGAACAGTGCAGGTATGCTTGTTAGATTACTCTATACTTTCTGTATTAAATTGTTTTCAATGCTCCCCAAGTGTGCTTTCATTTTTTAAAAATAAGAAGTATATATTTTCATGGGAGAAAAATGACCTCAAAGTATTTAGAGTGTCTATCTCTGGGCATCGGTTTATGGAGATTTAGATTTTCTTCTTTTTGCATAACTATTTTCTAAATTTTCCAAATTAAACATTTATTACTCTCATATAAGGGGGAAAAAAGTGATTTACATGGAAATTCTTGAATCTAGAATCCATGTGAGAAAGGAATTTAGAGCCCTGAGTGAGGTGTTTTCATCCCTGCCCTGCATTATGGCCAATGTTTCCACCCAGGACTCGAGTGTTAGCTGCTGAACAAAAATAGAATTATGACTGACTCTCCCTTTCCTCATCAAAAAGAATTTGGGGTTAGTATTAACTTTATAAAACACATGGGGTCAGGGTAGGCCAGTAGCTGACCACTTTCTGCAGATAAGAGGAAACTTCTGCCTTCATTTCTAGCTCAGAGTATGTCTAAAAGGGCTTTGGCTAAACCATGTAGAAGTTGGTTCAAAGATACGAATACCTTGAAATGATTTTGATTTACTGAGATATATCTATTTAATAGGAAGAAGAATTTGGACTGGCTGATTCTTCCGCTAGGGCATCCAAATACGTGGTGCTCCAAACTAGGACATTCTTGGAAGGGAAAGGACACCGCCAGGACAATCCGGGCACAGGGGGACATAAGGTCATCCTAACCACACACCTCGGAAACTCTTTGTGCACCCCATGACCCGGACGACCAGGCAGGTCTCCAACATCAGTCATCCGGTGGAGTATTCAGGGAGTACCTACCGTGACCCAGGTACTCTGTAGGTCCTGCAAAAAATAGCAGTGAGCACGACAGCCTTGGGGATCCCCCCTCTGAGCCCATCACCTCCACCAAGAGGACTACTTACCTTTGGTGATGTGTCCAGGGCCTGCTGCTCGAAGGCAAGGCGATGTCAGACTCTGGCTTAAGCCACACCTGAGACTTGCCATTTAATCCTGCCTTCAATTCCTTCATGGGAAACACTGGAGGGACTGTGGTTAAGTAGAAGCTGATAAACCAGATCCAGATGCTTGCAGCTCATCATCAAGAGAGGAAGAATGTAAATAAGTAATTACATCATTTTTGAATTGCAGGGGTAATTAAGTCATTTGAGAAATCCAGGGTGTGTGATGGGAGGATGGGCTCACACGTTTTTCCCAAGCAAGTGACAGTAAGCTGAGCCCTAGGAGTTAGGCCGCTAAGAGGGAAGGAAGGGGGTTCCATGCAGAGGAACCCCCGCATGCTCGAAGTGAGAAGGAGCATGGCATGGTTATGGATCCGAACAAGGCCAACGTGTCTGGAGCAGAAAGAAGAGAAGTTCACAGGCTTGGTTTATCTCTTTATTTTATGCATTTCACATATCGATCAAAGGCTTTGTGGAGTTTTGGAGTAAAGCAGTCAACAGACACACTCTGTTTCCTGGGAAGTGCCCAGAAGCTCCCAGGGCAGCAAGGGAGTGGCTGGACAGGCCCTTCCTGCTGCGGACCACAGGGGGGACACCCAATGTGGGCTCCACATGGGCGTGGGGGGGGCAGCAGCTGTATCCTCTCAGCCATTGCCCCCCACCCCCGCCCAGCCCACCGCACATTTTTAGGAGCTGACTGGTTTTCATGTCCCAAGCTCCTCTGCCGCTTCCTGTGTTCGGGTTTTATCTTTCAAGTGGCCCAGAAATCCTGTGTCCACGTGACCTCAGAGTGACAGGCTGGCCCAGCTGATCACTGGGCCAGGGGCGGATCAGGCAGGGCTAGCTCAGCCATGCTCTCGGGGCAGCAGCTTTCCTGAGGATCTTCACTGGAAGACGGACGGGGGATGTCAGATCCATGACACAGAACTTGATGAAGGCAGAGTGTCCACATTACATATAAAGTGCCAAAAATACAGATTTTGGAGTCAGAAAGACCTGGGTTTGAATCTCAACTTGGCCACTTTAACCCTTCACCTGTAAGATGGGAGTTTCAATACGTATCTCAGAGGATGGCGCATTCTCAGTAACCATCTGAACGAGGGAGGAAATGATTTTTTTCTCCCTTCTTAACCTCAAACACGCTGCCCTTGAGCTCATCTGCTCTGGAGGCTGGACCAGGGAAACTAGGTCGGCGCTGTCAGGACATCACAGATTCAGTGTGGAATTTTGGGGTAAGATTACGGCAAATGTCTGCTTGTTTCTCTTTTTTTGATGATGGTGACCTGGATCCATCTTTTCATTAGGGACTGCAAAGTGGTAGTGCAGCATGACATACCTACGGATCATCTGGATTACTTCCTTAAAGAGAAACCTCCCCCAAATCAAGGATTTGACTCTCCCCGAATACAGTCCCTATAGGAAAGGCAGGACTGGTGCTTGAGACCTTCCTTTTATTTGCCAGTCTCATAATCCATGTGGACTGCTACAACAGAATACAGTAGACTGGGTGGTTTATAAACAAGAGAAATTTATTTCTCACAGTGCTGGAGACTGGGAATTCCAAGATCAAGGCACTGGCAGATTCGATGTCTGGGAAGGCCCATTCCTGGATGGCAGACGGCCATCTTGCAGAAGCAGGATGAGATCTCCCTGGAGTCCTATTCAGGACACAATTACTCCACTCTCAGGACATAAGTACTGTCCAAGGCCCCACCCCCAAATACCATCACACTGGGCACTAGGTTTCAACGCATGAATTTTGGGAGGACACAAACATTTTGGTTATATAGCAGGCACTTTTCAAAATAATTACTTGGTTACCTAATACCCTCAAAAGTTGACTAATGGATGTTTTGTGTGTTTTTTTTTTTTTAAGATTTTATTTATTTATTTGACACAGAGAGCACAAGCAGGGGAAGCGGCAGGCAGAGGGAGAAGCAGGCTCCCCATGGAGCAGGGAGCCCGATGCAAGGCTCAGTCCCAGGACCCTGAGATCATGACCTGAGCTGAAGGCAGACGCTTAAGGACTGAGCCACCTAGACGTCCTGACCAATGGATGTTTTATTTTTTATCATTAGGAATTCAAGATTGACACATCCTTGAAGTGTTTTACTCTCTTGTGGACACTAATCATACTAATCCTCAGATTGTCCATCTTCAAACCGCGTGGGCCCTCTCAAGTTGGACCTTGAGTGCTTTTGACATGATCCTGGTTACGTGTTTGATAGCTTGCTTGCCATCTGGTTATGACAAAATGCTCCAGGTTCATCTTATACTTTTCCTGTCCCATCTCTGGGGTCATCTGTTTCTTCAAGGAGCCCGGGTTCCTTCAGTGGGAAATATTTAGAGACCACAAACTACTTCCTGCCACTGGAATGTTCCTTGTTTTTAGGCCTTTTCATGGATAGAGTTAGGAAATTAACTTTTTAAGATAAAAAAATGAGTTTAATATGATTGCATACTGGTATTTCTCACTCAAATCGAAAACTATAGGGTCTTTACTCAACCTTATTCATCTTATATGGGTTTCTCTTTTCTTCCATCCTGAAAATCCCAGTTCCCAATGACACCAATGTAATTATGCCAAAAATATGATACTGAAAATGGTTTAATTTTTTTTCTTTTGAAGTTTTTTTTTTTTTTTTTTGGCCTAGGGAGTAGCCCATTATGGATATACAGTCAAATTATCATGTTGTAGAATCACTTAAAACTGTGCCTCTCTGTGTAGTTATTACACCAACATGATGGACAGTTAGGTGCATTGTTTCACTTTGGTCTTGATTATTTGGGGACTGCTTTTTTATTTTTTATTTTATTTTTTTAAGAGAGAGAGAGAAAATGCATGCTTGCGCATTACTGGGGAGGTAGGGGGAGGCGGGGGGGCAGAGGTAGAGGGAGAGAATCTGAAGCAGGCTCCACACCCAGCCCAAAGCCCCACACGGAGTTTGATCTCATGATCCTGAGATCATGACCTGAGCCAAAATCAAGAGTCAGACGCTTAACTGACTGAGCCACCCAGGTGCCCCTGGGGATTGCTTTTTTAAATTTAATTTGTTTTAAAATTATGTAAAATATTATAATGGTTTCCAATGCAAATCTACAAAGGAGGGTTTATTTGGAGAAGTCTCCCTCTTTTTTAGATGAATAGTAGGATACTACCCACATTTTTCTCCACTGTGATTTTTTTCACTTACTATATCCTGAAGATCGCTCCAGAATAGCATATAGAGATATTCTTCATTTCTTTTTATAATTGGATAATACTCCACTGTGTGCCCAAGCATAGTTTATTCAACCATCAGCCTACTGAAGAACATTTGGATCGTTTCCAGTCTTGGTCTCACTAACAGTGCTGTAGTGAATACCATTGCGCAGTCTTGCCAATGTATCTTTGGGATCAATTCCTAGGAGTGACATTGCCAGGTCAAAGGGTGGGTGTAGGTTTTCCGGTAGATATTGTCAAATTGCCCTTAAATTGGTCGTGCCATTCTGTATCATGAGACCTGTTTCTCCATAGTCTCACCAACAGAGAATGTCCGCAAATTTTTGGACTTTTGCTGATTTCATAGGTGAGAAAATCTCAGTGAAGTTTTAATTGAATTAATTTTTTTTGAGATTTTGTTTATTTACTTGAGAGACAGAGTGAGCACAGAAGGAGAGGGAGAGGCAGACCCCCGCTGAGCAGGGAGCCCGATGCAGGGCTTGATCCCAGGACCCCGGGATCATGACCTGAGTTGAAGGCAGGCACTCAACGGACTGAGCCACCCAGGAACCCCTAACTGAATTTTTTAATGTCAGTATTTACTATCAAAATTAGGATAAAGAGGGAAGAAATGTTTTGTCTGGCTAACCTCTTTAATTTAGCATTATAATCATCATAGGTACACGGGGTACATCCAGGCTTCACTAGCCTGTGGCTACAATATGAAGTACCATCTATTTTTTTATTTTTTTTAGAGGGAGAGAGAGCGGTGGTGGAGGGCAGAGGGAGAGGGAGAGAGAAACTTAAGCGGGCTCCACACCAAGCATGGAGCCCGATGCAGGGCTCAATGTCACAACTCTGACATCGTGACCTGCCTGAGCCGAAACCAAGAGTCAGATGCTTATCCAACTGACCCACCCAGGCACCCCCCCCATTCATTTTTAATGCCCAGATTACCATAGTTTGAGGTTCCCTAAACATACTTTAAAGGGGACATAGCAATCCTCATGTCTCATGGGGGAGACTCATGGGGGAGTCTCCACAGGGGGCCTTGAAGGCAGCACCAAGCAGGCTATTAGCTGCAGTCACCACAGCAGGTTGCTGGCCCCTCTCTCTGGCCTGCACGTCGCTCCTGCTGGCGGCCATGAGGCATCCCTGCTGCTGGAGGGTGCCGGCTGGGAGGACATCAGCGCTGACCACAGCAGGGCCACGGTCCCTGGAGGTAGCAGGACACCGCTCGGATGTCTCTGAAGAGGCCGGGAAAATGGCTGCCCCCACCACTGTGCTAACCCGTCTCCCGCCCTCTGCCCCCCATCGTGCACCATTCTCCTCAAGACTCTCCTGAAGAGCTCCGGCCGCTTCTCTAGAACCTTAGAGAGATGTTCATGAAAAGGGTCCCTTCCTCGGATGGTGGAAGCCCCCCGGCCCTCCCCCAGGGGCCAGAAGCAGAACGGAGGCTGTCCTCTGCTCTATAAACACACACCCTGGAGTGCAGGCAGGTACGGGAACATGAGTTACACCCGCAGCATCTTCTTAGCGCCTGATGTACCCTCCTGCGGCCATGACCTTCCATCTTGCCGGCACTCAGGCAGAACGCACAATTCGGGGCCTCTTACTTGGAACAGTGAAGCAGGAATTCCTCACTGAAAACTAACTCCTATCAGTTTAAAAAGCAAAATAACTGAGGGAGTGGACAATATTACTTGAGGATGCATTTACACACAAGTAATCCTGGAGCGCACACACATTAACAATACAAAGACTAGTGATATGAAAGATTAGTTTTGATCAATAGCCTTTCAGAGATTTACCTAGAACCGAAGAGGAGATTTTAAATTCACAGAAAGCATTGTTAAGCAAGCAAGAGTAAGCATACTGATTGAAATGAATTAGGAAAAAATGCCCCACTTTGGAAACAATTTCCTAAAGAAAAAAAAGTACATAAATTCATAAAATAGTCCTAGGACTCATAAATATTGCAATTCTCATGCAAGCACTCCTACATTTCAAAAAAAAAATCACAGAAGTGAAAAAATGCTTAAAGGCTTATAAGAGGTTGATTTTTTTTTTTTACTGTTTTATTTTTACTATCATTTTCATTAATTGGTTATTCTGTGTCATAAACTATCAACCTGTTAGTTTTAGAATGAGCCCGAGCCACTTTTGGTAAGTGCATCCTGATCTCTGGTGGTTGGGGGGGGGTCCCTGGGCTCTGGGGGCTTGCTGTTAATGGCAAAGCCCTTTGAAGCTTAGCTCGGACATTCTGCAAGTGTTGCTGAACTGAGTTTAGTCTAGGCCTCACCGGCCCACTGAAGATATTCTGTAGAGGGTCACGTGGTAACCAGGTCTCAATGCATGTTGGCAATGGGGGACCCTCTGTCTGTTCCTCCCAGTCCTGCCTGCTTCTGAATTGCCCGAGGGAGGAGGCCCTAGGGAGGGTTCTTACCATGCAGTCATTATTCTGATCCTGGAATGACAGCTGAGCCTAGGCTCCAGGGATGACGGATGTCTTAGGTAAGGTGGAAATGGTCACCCAAGGGGCTCTACAAAGGGACCCTCCCTTCCATTCCTGACCCAGACTCCGGGCCCAGGTGCAATGGCTTAGCTCCGGTTGGGGATGTTTCTTCTCTGCTGCACCGTGTCTTGCTGACTCTTCTCAGTGTCAGTCCCCTGCCCAGGTCACCCTGGTCCTTGCCATTGGCATCCCCCGGTCCTACACCCGTTGGAGTACTTGCAGGGACAAGAGAGGGACCCAGGCTGCAAAATCACAGCATCAGCTGCCCATGGGGGTGTGAGAGCCGGTGCCCCCTGACCAGGGAGGTGGCGCCTCTCCCCCTCAGCAAGGGCTGGCCCTGCTGCAGGCCTTGGTGTGCGGGCTCCGGGAAGGTTGCGAAGGGCGGGCAAGGAGGCCATGCAGGATGGCCACCCACTTATACAGAGCTCTACCATATTTTCTGCAGCTCTCAGACTCTTGGGCCTGACCTTGGCCTTGAGAAGTCCTCAAGTCTATTCCGCTGCCTGAAATCAGGATCACACCCAAACTGTTGTGCAAAGCGCACACCTTGCTTTTTCCACAAGAGAAACCACCTAAGCCAATGTCCACCCATAAAGACCACCCCCGGGGCGGGGGGGCGACTGGCATGAGGTTCAGGAACCTTGGGTGCCACGGCCATCACTAGGTAGTTTAGTCTCGCTGGGATTCGGGTTGTTTATCTGTAAAAATCCACTGGGGGTTGGACCCAGCGACTTTTCGTTCTCTTCTTTGTGTAGCAGGGCTTGGTGCTGGGAGTCTGTTACTCTGGGACTGACCCCGCCGGACTAGCATCTGTGGGCGAAGCCAGGCTCCGGGGTGGGGGTGGGAGGGCTCAAGGGGAGCCCTGGTGACCCCTAGAAGCATATTCTCTGGAAAAGGCATCAAGTTCGGTTCTAAAGTGACTGACGCGCTAATAGATTTGGGAGCACGGGGCGCTGTCTCCCAACATTTAAGATGCCTCGGGTGATTCCAGCAGCTTGGATTGGGCAAGGCGAGCCTCCTGAGCAAAGCCGTGCCTGAGACTGTGAACTCAATCAAGCGGCCCTGTTGATATGGAAGCGTAGAAAATAGATTATTTTAATTGCTAATTGTTCTTGAGACCCCTACCAAGGTATTTTTTTTTAAATGTAGTCTAAATGTTCTCCTCAACAGGCACTGTGAAGGAATGATAGTTTATTCAGAGGCTGACATGCTGCTGATTGAAATACAAAGAAGGGTAATCAAGGTTGTTGTTTTTTTTTCATATGGCTTTTCACATTTACAAAGAAAATGATTTCAAGGGGTACGCACTAGAAAGAAACAAGCTGTAAACAGTTACCAATCAGCCAAACACTCCGATTACTAGGAATGTTCCCTCCACCCTCATCTCTTCCTCCCCCCGCCCCCAGGATAATTGGCATCTAAATGTAACAGGAATTATTCTTTTGTTCAGAACTCTCTGGGACGAGGATAAAGAGTCAGCCTTGAGCGCATCCTGTTCCAGCACTCCAGGATCTTGTCTTGGATAACGTCTCAGATACAAATGTCCCTCCCTCACACAGGCTGGGATGCAGCCCCAAGGGATGCCCCCTTTTCACCTCAGCCGGCCAGCCACGAAGGCCACCTCCCCACCCCTGCTCCCCAGAGCGAGACTTGGGGGACCCTCAGTTGGTGCGTTCTAAGATGGGAGAAAGGTCGGAGAGTATGGGCAGAGGAGACTGGACAGATGTAGAAAGCAAGCCTGTGGACGACTCATTCTTTGAAGAACTCCTCGCTTGCTGGTGCCTTGATAAAACGGCCTTTTCCTGGAGTCCTCAAGCCCCAGAGGCCTCTCGCGGGCCACCTTACAATGCCAGGGCATCAGTAGGCCTGGGACTCTGAAGGTCACTGGTAATGTTATGTGTTCAGGTCACCCTTGCGTCGGGGGGGCTGGGTCATGCTGTTTATGGCTTATGCCAGGGCAGGATCAAGCCACAACTGGTAACTTTTGAGAAACGTCCTTGGGTTTTCACTCTTTTTTAAATCTAAGTATAGTTAATATACAGTGTTATATGAGTTTCAGATGTACAATATGATTCAACAAATATATGAGGAACAGGCCCCTAACACCCCCCCACACTAATGGTGTGTCCAACACGCCTGTGAGGACGGGAAGAACACCTGCAGAGTCATCAGCCTTCAGACTGAGGTTTACACCTTGGTAAGTGTGTGAGCGTCTACCTGGGCACGTTTCCAACTCGGTTTTTAAGCTAAACCTAACTTCATGATTCAGGACAGGATGTATGCGCTGGTGGCGATGTGACATGTGTCTGCTCCATTCTTTCCTTTCTTTTTAATTTATTTTTTATTTATTTGAGAGAGAGAGAATGGGAAAGAGAGAGAGAGTGCATGTGCAGGGAGGAGAGGCAGAGGGAGAAGCAAGACTCCCCACTGAGCAGGGAGCCCGACGAGGGGCTCGATCCCAGGACCCCGGATTCATGACCTGAGATGCTCAACCAACTAAGCCCCCCAGGCGCCCCTTTCCTTTCCTAAATGCAATTACAGCCAACCCAACCACTCAGACCCTTTGATCAGCCTGAAGGAAGCATGCTTCAGAGGAATACACACAAACTAAGGAGAAAATCGGAGACGAGCAAGGAGGAGCTCTCCCTCCAAAAAGGAGCCCTGCTTCCTGGGCTTTACTGCAATTTCTAATTGTATTATTCTAATTTTTATTCTATGATTCCCATTATTTTTTTCCAAATTTTGGTGTCCTCAGTATATCTACCTTTAATCCATCCTACTGTATGTTATTCTTTTCCTCACTCACTCCTCTTCAGCCATACTGGTCTCCTCACTGTTCACAACAAACACTCCCACCATATGAACTTTATGGTGTGAGTTTCTCTCTGCCCAAATGCTCTTCCCTCCTCTGCCAGTCTTCCCAGTGAGGCATTCCCCCAACTACCCGATCTAAAATTATAGCCCACCCAACATACTTTGTCTTCTTCCATGCGTGATTTTTCTCCATAGCACTTAGCACCATCTAAAACCTTATTATACTTATTAATTTATCCCCTGCCTATCTCCTCTACTACAGACTCTTATAGTTCCAAATGCGGGCAGGAGCTCAGAGATTTCATCTGTGTTGTTGATTGCTGTGTCTGTCGTAACTAGAGAAGAGCCCAGCAAACAGCAAGTACCCCTTAAATACTTGTTGAATAAATACTTGAATGGACGAGTGATGTTGGCTTAACCACTCCCCACACCCAGGCAGCCCAGCCTTCTCTGAGTGCTTAGGGCCCTCGCTTCGTTAGAGTCCTGCCCTCACCACCCCCAACATGTCTGGAAGATTTCTGTTATGTCTTATAGGTTAGCAATATAATTTGAAAACATCAGTATGTTTCAGGCAGGTTCTGTTTTGTCTTAAACTATTTTGTCTTAAAGAATCTAATTTTTCATACTGATCAAAGTGAAAGTTACATTTTATTCTTTTAATATCCTATTAAATTCATTTTGTCAGTAATTTGCTTAATGTTTCCACATCTATTTTCTTAGGTAAAATCGGTTTATTTCCTTCCTTTATGTTATCCTCCACCTTGACAGGATTTAATGTCAGTGTTGTGTTAGTTTTGCAAATATTAAATCTATGTATATGGCATATGAATTGTTGGAGGTTTGAAGGAATTCACTCATGAAACTCTCCACGTCCAGAGTTATTTTTGAGAGGCAACTATGAATAATTTCTAACGTTTGCTCTATGCATATGTCTATTCAGATATTAAGATCTTCTTGGGGTCCTGGCTGGCTCAGTTGGTAGAGCATGCAACTCTTGATCTCAGAGTTCTAAGTTTGAGCCCCATGCTGGATGTGGAGATAATTTTTAAAAATAAATTCTTTTTTTTTAAAAAGATCTTCTTATAGCAATTTTGATAATTTAATGTTTTCTACAGAAATCATACATTTCAACAAAAAGGCAGCCTACTGAATGGGAGAAGATATTTGCAAATCATATATCCAATAAGGGGTTAATATCCAAAATATACAAATAACTCATAGAACTCAACACCAAAAAATAAATAATCCAATTAAAAAATGGGGGCAGAGAACCTAAAGAGACATTTTTCCAACAGAGACATACAGATGGCCATCAGACACATGAAAAGATGCTCAACATCCCTCATCATCAGGGAAATGCAAATCAAAACCACAATGATACATCACCTCACACCGGTCAGAATGGCTGGTATCAAAAAGACAAGTGTTGGGGAGGATGTGGAGGAAAAGGAACACTTCTGCACTGTTGGAAGGAATGTAAATTGGTGCAGCCACTATAGAAATCAATCAGTATGGGAGTTCCTCAAAAGTTAAAAATGGAAATATCATATAATCCAGTAATTCCACTTCTGGGTATTTACCTAAAGAAAATGAAAACACTAATTTAAAAAGATATATGCACCTCTCTGTTTATTGCAACATTACTTACAATAGCCAAGATATGGAAGCAACCCAAGCGTCCATTGAAAGATAAATGAATAAAGATGTGGTGTATACACACACACACACACACACACACACACACACACACACACACACACGAATATTACTTAGCTGTAAAAAAGAATGACATCTTCTCATTCACAACAACACGCATGGAACTAGAAAATAAGTCAGATAAAGACAAACACCATATGATCTCACTTATCTGTGGAATCTAAAAGAACAAAACAAATGAATAAACAAGCAAAAACAGAATCAGACTCATAAAAACAGAGACTAAACGGGTGGATGCCAGAGCAGAGGGGGATGGAAGGATGAATGAAAGACGTGAAGGGGAATAAGAACTGAACACTTCCATTTATAAAGTCAGTCAGTCACAGGGATGAGAAGTCCAGCATGGGGAATACAGTCCATAGTACTGTAGTAATTTTGTATCATGACAGATGGTAACTGTACTTAACCTTGGTGAGCATTTTGTAATGTATGTAATTGTCGAATCACTATGTTATATACCTGAAACTGATGTTAATAGTGTATGTCAACTATACTTCAGTGAAAAAAAAATCCATACATCTGTATTTCTCAGTTGAGCTCTACAGAGCATGTGTTAACAATTTAAAAATTTCCTGTATCTGTTTTTATGCCCCATATTTTATTTCTATTTTAGTTCAGATGGATAGTCTTTCTTCTTGATTAAAGCTACTGGAAGTTTGTTCTACATTGTTGCTGCTTTTCAGAGACTCATTTGATAATTTACTCTAATAAATTTCTCTCCTAATTCATTGTGCCCTCTTAATTTGTCATTTCTTTATCCTATTAAGATATCTACTAAGATTACCTTACTCTTTTTTCTAACTTCTTTAAACGAATCTTTTACTTCACTTACTTTCTTTTATAAAAAAAGAAAAGCATTTAAGGCTATGAATATAGTATTGACAATATCCTATAATATTTGATATGTAGTGTTATTTCTTAAATGTCATATAATAGAGAATTTGTCTCATCCTTGTTCTGGGTTCCTGAGATAGAGCTTTTAAACCCTTGGAAATTCCTGAGTGGTAAGAGTGTCTTATTCATGAAGGGCCATTGGACCTTACCTGAGTTTATGCTAAGGAGATGACCTGGTTGGGGGCTGGTTATGATGGTAAGACCGACCATGTGATTAGAGGATTGTGGCTTTGAGTTTGAGCCACATGATAGCAGCCCAACCTCCCTATCTCTGGGAGATAGGGAAGGGGGAATAGACATTGAGTTCATTCACGTGATTCAATCAGTCACGCCTATGTAATGAAATTCCAGTAAAAACTGAACACTGAACCTCTGGTGAGCATCCTGGTTGCTGAGCATATCCATGTGCTGCGGGGGGTGATGCAACCTAATTCCACAGGGAGAGGGCACAGAATCTCCGTGTTGGGACCCCCACACTATGTGTTTCTTCACTGACTGGTCTTGATTTGTGTCCTTTAGAATAAAACTGTACTAATAAGTATAGCACTTTCCTGAGTTTTGTGAGTCATTCTAGTGAATTACTGAAACTGAAGGAGGTCCTAGGAGCACCTCTGAATTTGTAGCCAGTTGGTCGGAAGTTCAAGTAACTTAGGAGGTACCCCTAAACTTGCAACTGGCAATGGACATGAGAGGAGTCTTGTTGAGGACTGTGCCCCACACTCTGGGTGGTTAGCATCAGAATTGCAATATAAGTCAAACTAGTCTCTTATGGAATGTTTTGGGCTTTTTGTTGTTGCCGCTAAGGTAGAGGAACAGGCAGCCCAACACATAATCCAATGATCATTTCATCAGTCATGACTCTACTAAAATAAGTCATTGGTTTCAACTTCTTTCTGACTATGGCTTTTTTTTTTTTTTTTAACCCTGTGTGTATGGGTGCTAATTTGATGGTGAGAGGTAGAAATACAGTTACAGTATATGAAGTTAATCTATAAAATTGCCAATCCAATAAAAAATTATTAATATTCTCTTCTGTGGCCAAAGAAAACCATGTCTGGAAAGTAGATGAAAATCATATTCTATTAAATTGCTATCATTCCTCCACATGCATTTTTCAGCGCTTCAGTGTGAGAGTGCTTACACAGTTGGTACTTGGTTGGAATGGCAGAAGCCTCCAGAAAGGTGGGTAGACTAGGATGCCAATAACTGTTCCTATTTTTAGGGGAGGCCTTTCTTAAACGAAAATACGGTCAGACTGAAAACTTAACAGATATTGTGGCAAACACTCCCGAAATCAGGCATACCACTATGGCAAAAAGTGCTACAGAGATGGTCACTAAATGGGGCTAAGGAACCTTTCCGATTAGTCAATATTTCTGAATGGCCCTTTTCTCCAACCTCTTAGTCTGGAGGATTACATCTGAGATGTATGAGAGCCCACTACTGGACATTCCAAAAGGCAAGAACATAGGACTAAAAATCAAAAGAAAAAATATACCCATGGGTGATCCAGATAGTGAAGATGACTAACCAGGGCTTTTAAAACTATGCTTAATATGTTCAAGAACAAAGATTAAAAATCGGGGGGGAATACACATTTTTCTCTGTTGAAGATGGCGAACTTCAACAGAGAATTAGAATGCATAAAAAAGAAATTATTATTTTAGGTATAACACTTAAAAAAGGTATAACACTTAAAATTAAGACTTCATAAGATGTGTTTAAAAGCAGATGGAGCACTCACTCAGTTGTGTCCGACTTTTGATTTTGGCCCAGGTCATGATCTGAGGGTCGTGGGGTCAAGCCCCATGTCAGGCTCTGCACTGAGTGGGGAGTCTGCTTGTAATTCTCTCTCTCCCTCTACCCTTCACCTCCCCCACTCACGGACTCTCTTTCTCAAACAAACAAATTTTAAAAAATAAATAATAAATAAAAGCAGACTAGAGGAGCCAAAGGATAAGACTGGTAAGTTAGAGAGCATGTTGATAAAAAATATGCAAACTGAAGTACAGAAATTTAAAAGAATGGGAAAATTCAGAAAAGAATCTTAGAGATATGTGGGATGCAATAAATGGTCTTAACTTTGTGTGATTCACACAAAGTTTTAACTTTGTGTGATTCAAGTTCCAGCAGGACAGGAGTGAGGTCAGGGAAAAAGCAATAGTGAAGAGAGAATAAATCAAATTTTCCAAAACTGATGAAAAGATTCAAAGAACTCTGTGAACCCCAAGCACAATAAATACAAGGACAACCACACCAGAGCACAACATACACTGCTGAAAATCAAATAAAAAGAGAAATTCACAAAAATAGCTGGGGTTGAGGAGGGGAATACGCGGCTTTCAAAGGAGCAACAATATCACTTACAACTTATTTCTCAGAGAAAATGATGGAAGCCAAAGACAATGGAACAAAATTTTTAAAATGCTGAAATAAAATTTTTCTATATTAGAATTCGATAGCCAGGGAAAATAATATTTCCAAAATGAAAGGAGACAAAACTCATCAAAATTATACATTAAATATGTGAAACTTTTTTGTATGTCAACTCTTCCTCAATAAAGCTTTAAACATTTCAAAGGAGAATAAATACATTTCTCAGCCAACAAAAAACAGAAGATCTGTCACTAGGAATCATGAACTAAAACAAAAAGGAATTCTTCAAGCAGAAAAAAATAATCCCACAGGGAAACAGGATTTTAGGAAGAAATAAGGAGGAACAGAAAGGGCAAAAATGTAGGTAAATATAAATATTGACATATAAATTAATAATGATTTGTGGGGGTTAAAATGTGTGTAAAATTAAATACATAGGGATAGTAACACAAAATACCGAAGGGTGTTAATGGGGTTAAAGTGTTCTGAGGTTAGCATCCTTGGAGAAGTAGCAAAAAGTAATAATTTTTATACAACTGTGACAAGTTTAGGATGCATGTTGTTATTTCCAAGGTAACCACTAAAAAAGCTGCATAATGCATTACAAGCTGATAAGGAGAAGAAATGGAATAACTGTTTCCTTTCTATTATGTCCCAAATAATTTAAACACTTTCAATAGCAAATTATTCAAGACTCTCAATTTATGAAACAGTTGAGTTCCTATTAGTGTTGCTATAACCAAATGCCTACTAACATGTAATCTAATTTTTTTTTTGGTATTTGATTTAGATTTTTAAAAAAATATTCCAGGTTTTTAAAGATTTTATTTATTTATTTGAGAGAGAGAGAGAGAGTGTGTGTGCACGAGCAGGGCAGAGGGGGAGGGAGAAACAGACTCCCCGCTGAGCAGGGAGACCAATGTGGGGCTCAATCCCAGGACCCCGGGATCATGTCCTGAGCTGAAGGCAGACGCTTAACCAACTGAGCCACCCAGGTGCCCCACAGTGTTGTTTTTATAAAAGAGCAACTTCATAGGCTCAGACAAAAAGCACACATAAAAGTTTACTCAATATTTTATTTGAACATGTTAAAGCTTAACTTTGTAGCCACTTTTACTCATTATCACTGAAATCTAACTAACTCCCACTGGAACTTATTTGCCAGTAGAAGGGACAAAACCAGAATGTTCAAGACATTCTAAAATTTTGAAAAAGAATCATGCATCCCATTGATCACCATATGTGCCTCCCAAATGCTGCTCTTCCATAATTCCAGTCCTTGGTACTTCTTTCAATGCTGGGATTATTGATTACTCTGATCCCATATTTCCTTCCTCTTTTCTCTTGATCCCTCACCTATGTATGTCCACAAAGGACTTAACACCATGGAAAGTTCAGGGTAGTTTTGTAGGAATTTTTGCTTTGTAGTCCATTAGTTTCTTAATATTCCCAAAGAGCCACGCCCTCTGGTCCCAGGCAAAGCCTACAGAAGTCAATTGGACGGAAATGGCTGCCCCTCTGTCATTCTGTGAAATTTCACCATCCAAGCTGGAGTTGGGGTTGGGCTGATTCCAGGTAAATCAATTACAGAAGTTGGGACTTGCTTGGTGCCAGCAGCAAACTTTGCTTAGTTTGGTAGTAAATAAAAAAAGTCATTCACATAAACTGATAATTGAGGGTGTAAATGAAGCAGTGGCGATAGAAAGGGATCCTTGGAGACAGTCAGTGTTTCCTTGGTTTGAACCTCAGGGCCACACTGTTGATGCAAAACCTCTGACCACTAGGCCCGGGTCCATCAGGAAACACATGGCCAAGATGGGCTTCACACTGCAAAGGAGAGAAGCCTCTGTCATTTCTCCACTGAGACAAAGTTCTCTAGACAAACTAGACCGGTGAACCCCACATGGCTGCCCCACTCCAGTGTTTGTGTGGGGGAAAAAGTCCATCACAGCAGAATGCACGTAGGAAATGAAAGAATGCCGGGGCGCCTGGGTGGCTGTTGGTTGAGCGCCCGACTCTTGGGTTTTGGCTCAGGTCATGATCTCACGGGTTGCAAGATCGAGCCCCAAGTTGGGCTCCGTGCTCAGTGGGGAGTCTGCTTGGGATTCTTTCCCTCTTCCCCTCCCCCACTCCCACAGTCATGCGAGTGTGCACTCTCTGTCTCTCTCAAATAAATAAACACATCTTTAAAAAAAAGAAATGAAAGAATGCAAGGCATGGTAGAGGTAAATAACTATCAGTGAGAATGTGAGCAAGTTATTTAACTTAGGTCTTGATTTATTCATCTATAAAATGGGAACTAACAATTATGCCTACTTAAAGCTTTTGTGATGATTAACTGATACAGTGCACGTAAAGCATTAATACAATTCCTAGGTTAAGTACTCGATAATGTTGCAACCAGTGTATTATTATGGTTTTTTGATGATGATAAGACTATGCTATGTTTATCTGCTTGCCTCTGGTGTTTTAAAAAACTAAAAAAGTAAGCACCCAAGGATATAAAAATGAGCCTGTTGTCTGGATTTAAGGCACCATCTCCTTCCAGACCCGCGGGAGGAATAATGTGCCAACATTCCCTGCAGTGCCCCTCTGACTTCTGGTGACGTGCTGCAGAGTGGGAAGGAGGCGGAGAGATGCCGAGCACCCTGGGCCTTCCTGCTGTCTGTCCCCATTCAAAACAATGTGCAGGGCCAACTCCTTCTTTCAGACCCTCACTCTGGCCCATCTCTGGAAGGCTAGAAGCAGGAAAGGCTACTTCAGCGTGGCTCAGGAAGGTTCTTTCTCTTCCTTACGGTGCCCAGAATCATGGGAGAGAGGGATGAGAAGCAGCAAGCATAGAAACCCAGCATGCTGCAGTGACAAAAGTACTCCTAGGTTTTAACACCACATAGACTCTCTGTGGCACCTGGGCTGGGGCAGCATAGGGGAAAACCAAACAGACAAAACAACACAAAAAACCCCACCTGCTTGCAGATAACCTCGGTGCGAGTTAATCCTAATGAGGTGTCCACACGTCTCAGGATGCCCGTGTCCCTTTCATCAGAGCCAGACGCCCTGTGCGCCTCCGAAAAGGCAGGCCACCCGGTGCCGGAGCAGTACTTTTTCTCGGAACTGTGGAAGACATTCACCAGCCTGCAGCTGCTAAGACGTTATTAACATACAAAGAGCATTTTATGACCCAACTCATTTTGCTACCCAGCAGGGTCTGACCCCCTCTCTCCTCTGCCAGATCGCCAGGCCAGTTACAGGAGCAATCCATTCCATGGGAACTTCGTCCACTGCACTTTCACTATTAAACACATCTCATCGTTGTCAAAGGACCTCTTGTTCCTTTGATGCTGAAAGCCTCTCTCTATCGGACAGGGACTGAAAAACACTAGGGGCTTTGTGACCTGTGATGCGTATTAGGAAACCCAGATCAAATCCCAGGGCTCTAAATGTAGGCAAGGGGGAAATGGAAATGAGACACTCGTGGTCACAGGAGGGCATGAGGGTCTGGGCCCAGCAGCCGGAGGCCTGATGAAACGCCCACTGTCAGCAGCGGGCCCTTCGGGTTACCTGCCTGCCTGTGGGGATTCCAAAGCTGCCTCTGCCATTTCTTAGCTGGGCGACACTGGGCAGGCTCCGTACCCCCTCCAGGCCTCATCTGCCACTGCCAGTGCAGGGGCCCTTCTGGGCAAGTCCCACAGGAGCTAATGATGCCAAGGTGGAGAGGGCCAGAGGGGCCGACCAGAAGAGTGGGAGGGCAACAAGCGAACCCACTCGCCACAGAGCCGCTCTGCACGTGCTCTGAAGGTGCGCTCCCTCAAATGGCACCAGGAAAAGAGAGTGAAAGTTTTTTAATGGCAGGGAGACAGCTCTCTCTCTAAGGAAGAGGGAGAGAAATGCATTGTAAACTCTGCAAAAAACAAAAAACAAAACAAAAAACCCAAAAAGCTGAGCAAAGAGAAGGAAAAGTGGCAAATAATCAAATCCCAAGACTATGAACACAGAAGGAAGCTCAGTTTAGTGCACAAACCCCAGCAGAAAGTCTAGGGTAATGCAGTCATTCTCAAACGTTTTCATCTCAAGACTGCTTTATACTAAAAAATTACTGAGGATCTCTTCTTTACATGAATCATGTGTATCAATGCTTAACAAAATTAGAAATTATAACAATTTAAAAATATTTCTACATTATTCTTTAAAATAATAAATTCATTACCTGGTCGCATAAGTAACCTATTCTTCTGACAGATAACTCTATTTTCCAAAATGAAACGAACATTTAGTGAGAAGAGTTGTGCTGTTTTACAATTCTGTAAGTCTCTTTAATGTCTAGCTTAAAAAAGGAAAGACCATTGACTCTTCATATGTGCTTCTACATTCAATCTGCTGCAATCTTATTTTGACTGAAGTATATAGGAAGATGTGGCCTCGTGGGCAGGCAGTTAGAAAAGAGAGGGCCTTGTAGATCCCCGAAAAAGGTCCCAGGAACTTCCGGGGTCTTCAGACCAGGATTTTAGAACTTTGAGGAATAAGGGCCTTGACTTTCAACAGGTTTGCGCATGAATCCAGGCTCTGATACATCTGTGTGACCTTGGCCAGTTATTTACTCTTTTAAAGCCTCAGTGCCCTAATGGGTAGAACTGTAATGGCCTTATTACCTCACAAAGCTGCTGAGAGGGTTACCTGACATATTTTCTAGGTACAGTGTATTTAGCACAGTGTCAGACATATGGTACATAAGTCAGTAGCTACAGTGTTTTTTAAACATCATTACTATTAATAACAGATACCCATGAAATTTGAGCAGCCCTGGGTCCAATTTTTTTTGCAACCCTTTTTGAAAGGGTTCAAAACTATTCATCCGAGCTACCCTGGCCCAGGGAAAAACATTTTAAGTGTCTTTTTATCACAGCCTTTCCACTCTTAATGTTACATGTAACTAGTGATCATTAAAGGCATTTTGATGGAGAATTATGAATATAGTAAGTTTTTTAATGAATGAATCTAAGGCTAATAAAAAGTCATTTAAAATGTTTATGGGAAACAATAAATCTTTATTGATGCAATATACAGAATCTGGAGATTTTACCAGGGAATATGAGAGGCCCATCATACATAATTTAAGAGTGGAAATCTAACTTTAAGGCCAGTTTGAAGTTCCAATATACATAGTTAAATGATTAGCAGATTATAAAGCTCTCCCTTGGAAAACTAAAACCATAATGGATCATCTCTTTTCATATACACAGAGGTGGGTATTTTTTAGTGTTTTTTTTTGTTGTTGTTCTTATGTGTTTGTGTGTTATATGTTTGCATGTTTGTTATATGGTTATTTGCATTGATTTTTCTTCATTTCTGGAAATTCTACAGCTCCCAAACCAACAGCAGAGGCACCTGGTGAGAACTGCCAACTCTGTAACATCTTAGAAGAATTTCCACTCGTTTGGAGGAATGGGTACTCACAAAAGGTTTTTCACCAGTGTAACTTAGTTCCTTGTAACACGCAGGACATCCGGATGTGATGTAAAAAGGTAAGTAATATCAGGCTCTCAGATTCCCTCTATTCTGAGGAGATGTAGGAGCATGAGACATGTGGCCCCACGGTCGATTTTAATCAACACTTCCCGAATTGGTATGGCTGGGCGAGAGTGGGAAGGAGAAGAAAGGGGAACCACAGGAAGCGGGGGCAAAGTCACATGACTCCAAGGTTAATAAAGCAACAGACTGGAGTCCCCAGGGGAGCGAGAACATCCTAAGAGTGTTCCTGACCTGGAAACCCTGGATCAGAGGCCTCTGGCTCAGAGACGAGGTGTGTATCCCGGAACACGCACCATGGTGGCCGTGTGTGAAAGCAGCGTTGCAGGCAGCAGGCGGCCCAGCGGCCCAGAGGCAGCGGTCCCACACCTACCTGACTCCTTCTGGGTTGACCAACTTTTCGCCTCATTTTGACTCTACCTATACGAGCATTTGAAGGAACGATTACTTTTTCTCCAGCCCTGCTCGCTATTATTAAGGCCGGAGACCGGGATGGCAGGGGGAGACACGAATGAGATGTAAAACAAGAGTATCTTCCTAAGACTCTCCTCTTGAATGGGAAGCATGCTCAGGAATATAATCTCCACTTTCGGACTCTCATTAACTAGCACACATTCACAAGAATTCCTCATTATCAGAGATTTACTCATATAGATAGCCTGAAGAAGGATCTATCTCTACGAAGAACTGTTGCTCACGTGTACTGAGTGCTTGGCATGTGCCAGGCATGGCACGGGTGCTTTTGCATGTACTACCTCGTAACTCAGTTGATCCTCTCACAGGTTTCCGAAGTCATGCGACCACGTTACAGGTGAGGAAATCAAGGCATGGACTGGTTAAGAGACTTGCCCAAGGACACACAGCAATGGAGCCGCGATGTATACCCAGGCACCCTAGCCACTCTCCTATACCATCTCTCCTATAAACAAATACATCTTTAAGAAGAGTACATTCTGGAACATAAGAGATTCTTACAAATATATTCTTATTTCTCCCAGTCTCAGTTACAGTAGCAACAGCAGTAGCAGGAAAGTGGAACAGAAACTTACTCCAAAGTCCCTAAGAAAAGAAAATAGAAACTTTTCAACCAAAACTAAATGATTAAAAAAGAAACAAGTCAGGCTGGTGAACTGGCAGCTCAGCACAATGGCCTTTGGTAAACAGGCTGTGGAGAATCAGCTGGTTCTCCCGCTAGTCTTGGCTGCTTCACTATCTCCATGACCTGCGGTTGGTCACTCAACTTCCTTAATTTGGACTAGCATTGTGCTAATACAGAAGCCACTGGTCACATGTGGGCTTTTAGGTTTAAATTAGGTAAAATTGAATAAAATTAAAGATTCATCTTCCAGCAGCATTCTGAGTCCTCAAGAGCCACATGTGGCTACCATATTGGATAGAGCAGATACAGAACATTTCCATGATCACAGAATTCTCTACCGGACAGAACTTTGCACTCTGGTCTCAGGTCCCGCCCTGCTCCAGCATTCTGAGAATCCATGACTGATTGCTGTGGTGAGGGATGGTGGGCACTAGGTAGGAAAAGGTCTCAACTTTGCTAGTGCAGAAACCGGAACACCAATAAAGTCAAAAACTGAAGAATGCAAATTAGAAGAATGCTCTTATAAGGGTGACTTCTCATCTTTTGTTTTCACAGTCCAAAGATAGAAAAGAACATCCATCTGGTTACCACAGTGTAACAAGGCAGTCCTTTACATCTTCACATGGCACACCTTTTTTTGACTAAAAGCAGGTTGGCCACCTCAAGGTCCTATTTCTCCTCCTTAACAGAACCAAATGTCAAGGAATAACTAATGTCTCAGAAATATGTGTCCCACATTTTACTTTGTTGAGATTAACCTGCTTCTCTTAGTTTTCCCCAGGCCATCCTGGGCCGACCGCTACCTAGAAGTCTCCTCACCAGCCACTGACATAGTGAACGAATCTGAGCAAAGACCTGCCCTTCCGTAAGCATGAAGGGAAATCAATCCTAATTGTTCCTCATCCTTGCAGGCAGGGACTGGCTTTCCAAATTCAGCCCACATTAGCAGCCAGCAGCCCAAGAAAGCCCAGTCTGCTCAAAGCCCAGAGGATGTAATGAAGCACTGCCTAATGGAAGATTCACAGAGCTGGCTTGATTTATATTTTATTCTAAACCAATTTAGAGTTGATGCAGAAGAAAGGAAAATATCTTTGAAGTTCTGAAAACAGGACTTCAAAGATGTTTTCCTTTCTTCTTCATCGAATCTACTTTTTTTAGACTGTTTCCGGCATGTCTAAACAAAAAAGCCTTTGTTGAGAGATTTCAGATCCTGATTGACTTAAAAGAGGCTTTGAAATCTAGGGACAATTAAATTTACTTTTAGCTATATAGAAGAGGGCATGGTATTCACTACTGTCAAGCACTGTGGGGAATCTATCCTCATAAAATTCTACATTTCCCAAATTAAATTATAAACCCATTTTCCCTTGGAGAGATATAGTTTTAATCACATGGCCAAGCAAATACCATTATGGTTTAGATTTCTTTAAATACTTTCCCAGGAAAATATTCTAATAGCATTATCTTAAGGTGCCTACGAAGTTTTATTTGTTTGCTATTTCTCAGGGATACAGGAAGAAAGAATATAGGCTAAGAAGTCTCGTTAACTGCCCTAAATGCTGGAAATAATCAAGACGGGCAAGTATTTTATAGAAATAGCTCTCCTGATAGCAGCCATGCAAAATGAGGAAGGCAATTAAAAACAACACGGGCATGTATTTATCCCAGGCTTCGAATGAGACAGAGCCGTAAGAAATCTGGAGGTCCATTCTCCTTCAGTACCTCTCTCGATCCTTACCTGAAGAGTGGGCTGTCACAGCACACACAGTGATACATTCCTGATTCCTTGTTATTCAGATAGACCCCACTGAAAGGCTGAAAGTAAATCAGACATATCAGGTATAGGCTTCTCATAACACCAGCAGGAGATGATACAGCAGATTTAAATCCAAGATTCAGTCCCCAAATAAAGGAATTTTTGTACTAATTGGACAAAGTGTAAATATCACTGGAGAGGAAATCATAACCCGCCCAATGAAGCAGCCTTGCAGGCTTATCACAACCTGGCCTGAGTGCCAAATATTCAAATTATGACATAATAATGCTTTGTATTTATATAGCACCTTTCATCCAAGAACATCAAAGTCCATGAAAAAGTGAGAGAACAGTCCTCTGGATTGTGTAAGATTTCAGTCTTCATCTCAAAAGAGCTAATACAATAGGAATCCAGTCCACTGTCTAAAACACTGTGAAGGGGGGCAGAGCAAGATGGCGGAGGAGTAGGAGACCTGGATTTCGTCTGGTCTCAGGAATTCAGCTGAGTAGGGATCAAACCATTCTGAACACCTACGAACTCAACAGGAGACCGAAGATAAGAAGAGTAACAACACTCTGAACAGAAAAGCGACCACTTTCTGGAAGGTAGGACGTGCGGAGAAGTGAATCCGAGGTGATACTTGGGAGGATAGACAGCGGGGGAGGGGGCCTCCGTTGGCCGCTTCTGGCAAGTGCTAGAGCCACGGAGCACAAAATCGGAACTTTTATAAGTCAGCTCCGCTGAGGGACGTCGCTGTAGTTGCTAAGCAGGGGGTGGAACCCTCGCGGGACAGTGTGGTCTCAGGACCCTCGGGGTCACAGAAAGACCGGGGATGCCTGAGTGCGGCAGAGCTCCCAGGCATCGGAGCGGGGAAGCCGGCTGCAGAGACGGAGCCGAGGCGCGGGCTCTCAGCTCGGGGTTGCCATAAACTGTGATCCGCGGCCCAGTCGGGCCACTGCTCCTCCAGCAGGGACCCAACAAGCGGCAGAGCCGGGGAGACTCCCCTTCCTCCCCCGGGAGGAGCGGCGCGGGAGCGCACCGCAGGGATCTGCTGGGTTTGGAGACTCCACTCAGGGTCGGGTGCCAGGCATAGAAACGCTCGGTCACAGGCCGGGTGAGCACGGAGTGCGGCCAAAGACGGGGGACACGGGAGTGACTGACTGCTTTTCTCTGGGGGTGCACTGAGAGGCGGGGCCCTGAGTTCTCAGCTCCTCTGGGCGGAGATTGGGAGGCCATCATTTTCACCCTGGTCCTCCAAAGCTGTACCGAGAGCTTGCAGGGAACAAAAGCTCCTGAGAGCAAACCGGAGCAGCTTGCTTAGCCCGGACTCACAAGGGCAGGGCAATTCCGCCTCCGGCAAAGACATTTGGGAACCACGGCAACAGGGCCCTCCCCCAGATGATCAGCACGAACAGCCAGCAAGCCAAGACCAAGTTTACCGATCAAGGAGAACGGGAGAACTCCAGCGCTAGGGGAATACTGCACATAGAATTCATGGCTTTTTTACCATAATTCATTAGTTTTTCCCAAAGTTAATTTTTTAACTGTTTTTTTTTTAATTTTTCTTTTTCCCTTTTTCAAACAACATCTTATCAATCCCTTTTTTTAAAAAAACATTTTTTATTTTTCATTTTTAGAGTCATATTTTTATCCCTTCATAGTAGTTACCCTTATTTTTGGCATATATATATATATAAGTTGTTCTCTCTTTAAAATTTTGAGATACAATTTCTTCTAACAGATCAAAATATACCCTAAATCACTAGTGTATGGCTTTGTTCTATTCTCCTGCCTGATCACATTCTCTCCCTTTTTTTTCCTTTTTTCTTTTTAAATCTTCTTCTTTCCTGGGGCGCCTGGGTGGCTCAGTCGTTAAGCGTCTGCCTTCAGCTCAGGTCATGATCCCAGGGTCCTGGGATCGAGCCCCGCATCCGGCTCCCCGCTCCACGGGAAGCCTGCTTCTCCCTCTTCTGCTCCCCCTGCTTGTGTTCCCTCTTTCACTGTGTCTCTCTCTCTGTCAAATAAATAAATAAAATCTTAAAAAAAAATCTTCTTCTTTCTTTTTAAAAACATCTTATCAATTCCTTTTATAAAATCTTTTATAATTTTCATCTTTACAGTCATCTGCCATCCCTTCATTGTATCAACCCTTATTTTGTACATATATAAGTCTTTCTTCCTTTAAAATTTTAGCAGGCACTTTCTTCTAACAGACCAAAATATGCCCAAAAGCTAGTGTGTGGCACTGATCTATGCACTAGCCTGATCATATTTGATGATATTCTGGTTTTTTTTTTTGTTTTGTTTTGTTCTGTTTTTGTTTGTTTTTATCTTTTTCTTTTTCCTTTTTTTTTTTTTCTCTTCTTTCTTTCCCTTTCTTGTCCCCTGGTTTCAGGTCTTTTCTGATTTGTATAGAGTATATTTGCTGGAGACGTTCTTAACCTGTTAGCATTCTGTTCTCTCATTCATCTGTTCTCTGGACAAAATGACAAGACGAAAAAAATCACCTCAGCAAAAAAACAAGAGGTAGTACCCTCTGCCAGGGACCTACTCAATACGGACATTAGTACGATGTCAGACCTACAGTTCAGAATCATGACTTTAAAGATACTAGCTGGGCTTGAAAAAAGTCTGGAAGTTATTAGAGAAACCCTTTCTGGAGAAATAAAAGAACTAAAATCTAACCAAGTCGAAATCAAAAAGGCTATTAATGGGCGCCTGGGTGGCTCAGTTGGTTGAGCGACTGCCTTCGGCTCGGGTCATGATCCTGGAGTCCCGGGATCGAGTCCCACATCGGGCTCCCTGCTCAGCAGGGAGTCTGCTTCTCCCTCTGACCCTCTCCCCTCTCATGCTCTCTATCTCATTCTCTCTCTCAAATAAATAAATAAATAAATAAATCTTTAAAAAAAAAAGGCTATTAATGAGGTGCAATCAAAAATGGGGGCACTAACGGCTAGGATAAATGAGGCAGAAGAAAGAATCAGCGATATAGAAGACCAAATGATGGAAAATAAAGAGGCTGAGAAAAAGAGAAAGAAACAACTACAGGATCACGAGGGCAGAATTCGAGAGATAAGCGATACGATAAGACGAAACAACATTAGAATCATTGGGATCCCAGAAGAAGAAGAAAGAGAGAGAGGGGCAGAAGGTATATTGGAGCAAATAATAGCAGAGAACTTCCCTAATGTGGGGAAGGAAACAGGCATCAAAATCCAGGAGGCACAGAGAACCCCTCTCAAAATCAATAAAAATAGGTCAACACCCCGACATCTAATAGTAAAACTTACGAGTCTCAGAGACAAAGAGAAAATCCTGAAAGCAGCTCGGGAGAAGAGATATGTAACCTACAATGGTAGAAACATTAGATTGGCAACAGATCTATCCACAGAGACCTGGCAGGCCAGAAAGGACTGGCATGATATCTTCAGAGCACTAAATGAGAAAAATATGCAGCCAAGAATACTATATCCAGCTAGGCTGTCTTTGAAAATAGAAGGAGAGATAAAAAGCTTCCAGGACAAACAAAAACGAAAGGAATTTGCAAACACGAAACCAGCCCTCCAAGAATATTGAAAGAGGTCCTCTAAGCAAAAAGAGAGCCTAAAAGCAGCATAGATCAGAAAGGAACACAGACAATATACAGTAACAGTCACCTTACAGGCAATACAATGGCACTAAATTCATACCTTTCAATAGTTACCCTGAATGTAAATGGGCTCAATGCCCCAATCAAAAGACACAGGCTATCAGGTTGGATTAAAAAACAAGACCCATCAATATGCTGTCTGCAAGAGACTCATTTTAGACCCAAAGACACCCCCAGATTGAAAGTGAGGGGGTGGAAAACCATTTACCATGCTAATGGACACCAAGAGAAAGCTGGGGTGGCAATCCTTATATCAGACAAATTAGATTTTAAAACAAAGCCTGTAATAAGAGATGAAGAAGGACACTATATCCTACTTAAAGGGTCTATCCAACAAGAAGATCTAACAATTGTAAATATCTATGCCCCTAACATGGGAGCAGCCAATTATATAAGGCAATTAATAACAAAAGCAAAGAAACACATTGACAACAATACAATAATAGTGGGGGACTTTAACACCCGCCTCACTGAAATGGACAGATCATCTAAGCAAAAGATCAACAAGGAAATAAAGACTTTAAATGACACCCTGGACCAAATGGACTTCACATGCATATTCAGAACATTCCATCCCAAAGCAACAGAATACACATTCTTCTCTAGTGCCCAGGGAACATTCTCCAGAATTGATCACATCCTAGGTCACAAATCAGGTCTCAACTGGTACCAAAAGATTGGGACTATTCCCTGCATATTTTCAGACCACAATGCTTTGAAACTAGAACTCAATCACAAGAGGAAAGTCGGAACGAACTCAAATACATGGAGGCTAAAGAGCATCCTACTAAAGAATGAATGGGTCAACCAGGAAATTAAAGAAGAATTAAAAACATTCATGGAAACCAATGAAAATGAAAACACAACTGTTCAAAATCTTTGGGATGCAGCAAAGGTAGTCCTGAGAGGAAAGTATATAGCAATACAAGCCTTTCTCAAGAAACAAGAAAGGTCTCAAATACACAACCTAACCCTACACCTAAAGGAGCTGGAGAAAGAACAGCAAATAAAGCCTAAACCCAGCAGGAGAAGAGAAATAATAAAGATCAGAGCAGAAATCAATGAACTAGAAACCAAAAGAACAGTAGAACAGATCAACGAAACTAGGAGCTGGTTCTCTGAAAGAATTAACAAGATTGATAAACCCCTGGCCAGACTTATCAAAAAGAAAAGAGAAATGACCCAAATCAACAAAATCATGAATGAAAGGGAGAGATCACAAACAACACCAAAGAAATACAAACAATTATAAGAACATATTATGAGCAACTCTATGCCAGCAAATTAGATAACCTGGAAGAAATGGGTGCATTCCTAGAGATGTATCAACTACCAAAATTGAACCAGGAAGAAATAGAAAACCTGAATAGACCTATAACCACTAAGGAAATTGAAGCAGTCATCAAAAGTCTCCCAACAAATAAAAGCCCAGGGCCAGATGGCTTCCCAGGGGAATTCTATCAGACATTTAAAGAAGAATTAATACTTATTCTCCTGAAACTGTTCCAAAAAATAGAAATGGAAGGAAAACTTCCAAACTCATTTTATGAGGCCACCATTACCTTGATCCCAAAACCAGACAAAGACCCCATCAAAAAGGAGAATTACAGACCAATATCCTTGATGAACATGGATGCAAAAATTCTCACCAAAATACTAGCCAATAGGATCCAACAGTACATTAAAAGGATTCTTCACCATGACCAAGTGGGATTTATCCCTGGGCTGCAAGGCTGGTTCAACATCCGCAAATCAATCAACGTGATATAATACATTAACAAAAGAAAGAACAAGAATCATAGGATCCTCTCAATAGATGCAGAAAAAGCATTTGACCAAGTACAGCATCCTTTCTTGATCAAAACTCTTCAGAGTATAGGGATAGAGGGTACATACCTCAATATCATAAAAGCCATCTATGAAAAACCTACAGTGAATATCATTCTCAACGGGGAAAAGCTGAGAGCTTTTCCCCTAAGGTCAGGAACGCGGCAGGGATGTCCACTCTCACCACTGCTATTCAACATAGTATTAGAAGTCCTAGCCA
>NW_027397125.1:3197488-3235329 GCF_003265705.2 Callorhinus ursinus
AAAATCCAGGAGGCACAGAGAACCCCTCTCAAAATCAATAAAAATAGGTCAACACCCCGACATCTAATAGTAAAACTTACGAGTCTCAGAGACAAAGAGAAAATCCTGAAAGCAGCTCGGGAGAAGAGATATGTAACCTACAATGGTAGAAACATTAGATTGGCAACAGATCTATCCACAGAGACCTGGCAGGCCAGAAAGGACTGGCATGATATCTTCAGAGCACTAAATGAGAAAAATATGCAGCCAAGAATACTATATCCAGCTAGGCTGTCTTTGAAAATAGAAGGAGAGATAAAAAGCTTCCAGGACAAACAAAAACGAAAGGAATTTGCAAACACGAAACCAGCCCTCCAAGAATATTGAAAGAGGTCCTCTAAGCAAAAAGAGAGCCTAAAAGCAGCATAGATCAGAAAGGAACACAGACAATATACAGTAACAGTCACCTTACAGGCAATACAATGGCACTAAATTCATACCTTTCAATAGTTACCCTGAATGTAAATGGGCTCAATGCCCCAATCAAAAGACACAGGCTATCAGGTTGGATTAAAAAACAAGACCCATCCATATGCTGTCTGCAAGAGACTCATTTTAGACCCAAAGACACCCCCAGATTGAAAGTGAGGGGGTGGAAAACCATTTACCATGCTAATGGACACCAAGAGAAAGCTGGGGTGGCAATCCTTATATCAGACAAATTAGATTTTAAAACAAAGCCTGTAATAAGAGATGAAGAAGGACACTATATCCTACTTAAAGGGTCTATCCAACAAGAAGATCTAACAATTGTAAATATCTATGCCCCTAACATGGGAGCAGCCAATTATATAAGGCAATTAATAACAAAAGCAAAGAAACACATTGACAACAATACAATAATAGTGGGGGACTTTAACACCCGCCTCACTGAAATGGACAGATCATCTAAGCAAAAGATCAACAAGGAAATAAAGACTTTAAATGACACCCTGGACCAAATGGACTTCACATGCATATTCAGAACATTCCATCCCAAAGCAACAGAATACACATTCTTCTCTAGTGCCCAGGGAACATTCTCCAGAATTGATCACATCTTAGGTCACAAATCAGGTCTCAACTGGTACCAAAAGATTGGGACTATTCCCTGCATATTTTCAGACCACAATGCTTTGAAACTAGAACTCAATCACAAGAGGAAAGTCGGAACGAACTCAAATACATGGAGGCTAAAGAGCATCCTACTAAAGAATGAATGGGTCAACCAGGAAATTAAAGAAGAATTAAAAACATTCATGGAAACCAATGAAAATGAAAACACAACTGTTCAAAATCTTTGGGATGCAGCAAAGGTAGTCCTGAGAGGAAAGTATATAGCAATACAAGCCTTTCTCAAGAAACAAGAAAGGTCTCAAATACACAACCTAACCCTACACCTAAAGGAGCTGGAGAAAGAACAGCAAATAAAGCCTAAACCCAGCAGGAGAAGAGAAATAATAAAGATCAGAGCAGAAATCAATGAACTAGAAACCAAAAGAACAGTAGAACAGATCAACGAAACTAGGAGCTGGTTCTCTGAAAGAATTAACAAGATTGATAAACCCCTGGCCAGACTTATCAAAAAGAAAAGAGAAATGACCCAAATCAACAAAATCATGAATGAAAGGGAGAGATCACAAACAACACCAAAGAAATACAAACAATTATAAGAACATATTATGAGCAACTCTATGCCAGCAAATTAGATAACCTGGAAGAAATGGGTGCATTCCTAGAGATGTATCAACTACCAAAATTGAACCAGGAAGAAATAGAAAACCTGAATAGACCTATAACCACTAAGGAAATTGAAGCAGTCATCAAAAGTCTCCCAACAAATAAAAGCCCAGGGCCAGATGGCTTCCCAGGGGAATTCTATCAGACATTTAAAGAAGAATTAATACTTATTCTCCTGAAACTGTTCCAAAAAATAGAAATGGAAGGAAAACTTCCAAACTCATTTTATGAGGCCACCATTACCTTGATCCCAAAACCAGACAAAGACCCCATCAAAAAGGAGAATTACAGACCAATATCCTTGATGAACATGGATGCAAAAATTCTCACCAAAATACTAGCCAATAGGATCCAACAGTACATTAAAAGGATTCTTCACCATGACCAAGTGGGATTTATCCCTGGGCTGCAAGGCTGGTTCAACATCCGCAAATCAATCAACGTGATATAATACATTAACAAAAGAAAGAACAAGAATCATAGGATCCTCTCAATAGATGCAGAAAAAGCATTTGACCAAGTACAGCATCCTTTCTTGATCAAAACTCTTCAGAGTATAGGGATAGAGGGTACATACCTCAATATCATAAAAGCCATCTATGAAAAACCTACAGCGAGTATCATTCTCAATGGGGAAAGGCTGAGAGCCTTTCCCCTAAGGTCAGGAACGCGGCAGGGATGTCCACTCTCACCACTGCTATTCAACATAGTATTAGAAGTCCTAGCCATAGCAATCAGACAACAAAAAGAAATCAAAGGCATCCAAATTGGCAAAGAGGAAGTCAAACTCTCCCTCTTTGCAGATGATATGATACTATATGTGGAAAACCCAAAAGACTCCACCCCAAAACTGCTAGAACTCATACAGGAATTCAGTAAAGTAGCAGGATATAAAATCAATGCACAGACATCAGTGGCATTCCTATACACCAACAAGACAGAAGAAAGACAAATCAAGGAGTCGATCCCATTTACAATTGCACCCAAAACCATAAGATACCTAGGAATAAATTTAACCAAAGAGGCAAAGGATCTGTACTCAGAAAACTATAAAATACTCAGGAAAGAAATTGAGGAAGACACAAAGAAATGGAAAAACGTTCCATGCTCATGGATTGGGAGAACCAACATTGTGAAGATGTCAGTGCTACCTAGAGCAATCTACACATTCAATGCAATCCCCATCAAAACACCATCCTCCTTTTTCAAAGAAATGGAACAAATAATCCTAAAATTTGTATGGAACCAGAAGAGACCCCGAATAGCCAGAGGAATCTTGAAAAAGAAAAGCAAAGCTGGTGGCATCACAATTCCGGACTTCCAGCTCCATTACAAAGCTGTAATCATCAAGACAGTATGGTACTGGCACAAAAACAGACACACAGATCAATGGAACAGAATAGAGAGCCCAGAAATGGACCCTCAACTCTATGGTCAACTCATCTTTGACAAAGCAGGAAAGAATGTCCAATGGAAAAAAGACAGTCTCTTCAACAAATGGTGTTGGGAAAATTGGACAGCCACATGCAGAAGAAGGACACTGGACCATTTCCTTACACCACACACAAAAATAGACTCCAAATGGTTGAAAGACCTAAACGTGAGACAGGAGTCCATCAAAATCCTAAAGGAGAACACAGGCAGCAACCTCTTCCACCTCAGCCAAAGCAACTTCTTCCTAGAAACATCGCCAAAGGCAAGGGAAGCAAGGGCAAAAATGAACTATTGGGACTTCATCAAGATAAAAAGCTTTTGCACAGCAAAAGAAACAGTCCACAAAACCAAAAGACAACAGACAGAATGGGAGAAGACATTTGCAAATGACATATCAGATAAAGGGCTAGTATCCAAAATCTATAAAGAACTTATCAAACTCAACACCCAAAGAACAAATAATCCAATCAAGAAATGGGCAGAAGACATGAACAGACATTTTTCCAAAGAAGACATCCAAATGGCCAACAGACACATGAAAAGGTGCTCAACATCGCTCGGCATGAGGGAAATCAAAATCAAAATCCTCAATGAGATACCACCTCACACCAGTCAGAATGGCTAAAATGAACAAGTCAGGAAACGACAGATGTTGGCGGGGATGCGGAGAAAGGGGAACCCTCCTACACTGTTGGTGGGAATGCAAGCTGGTTCAACCACTCTGGAAAACAGTATGGAGGTTCCCCAAAAAGTTGAAAATAGAGCTACCATACGATCCAGCCATTGCACTACTGGGTATTTACCACAAAGATACAAATGTAGGGATCGAAGGGGTACGTGCACCCCGATGTTTATAGCAGCAATGTCCACAATAGCCAAACTGTGGAAAGAGCCAAGATGTCCATCGACAGATGAATGGATAAAGAAGATGTGGTATATATACACAATGGAATATTATGCAGCCATCAAAAGGAATGAGATCTTGACATTTGCAACGACGTAGATGGAACTGGAGGGTGTTATGCTGAGTGAAATAAGTCAATCAGAGAAAGACATGTATCATATGACCTCACTGATACGAGGAATTCTTAATCTCAGGAAACAAACTGAGGGTTGCTGGAGTGGTGGGGGGGTGGGAGGGATTGGGTGGCTGGGTGATAGACATTGGGGAGGGTATGTGCTATGGTGAGCACTGTGAATTGTACAAGACTGATGAATCACAGATCTGTACTTCTGAAATAAATAATGCAATATATGTTAAGAAAAAAAAAGAAGACGAAGATAGCAGGAGGGGAAGAATGAAGGGGAGTAAGTCGGAGCGGGAAAGGAACCATGAGAGAGGATGGACTCTGAAAAACAAACTGAGGGTTCTAGAGGGGAGGGGGGTGGGGGGATGGGTTAGCCTGGTGATGGGTATTAAAGAGGGCACGTACTGCGTGGAGCACTGGGTGTTATGCACAAACAATGAATCATGGAACACTACATCAAAAACTAATGATGTAATGTATGGTGATTAACATAACAATAAAAAATTATTAAAAAAATAAAAAATAAAACACTGTGAAATCCCCAATTAAAGACAGACTATAAATACATAAAAAGCATAGCTCTGTGGGCTGTGGCTATGCCTTTAATATGCCTCACGTCGTGGTGTTTAGGACACAGCATACTTAATAAATGTTTAAATAATGAGTTAGACTATCCCAGTGCCGAAGTTACTACTTAGATGAAATTACTTCATTAACTGTGGCTTAAAGAGTCTGTATAGGTTTTCAAAGGTCTCCCAAGAAGAACACAGGAGACTTGAGGCAATGAATCTGCCAAGTCAGTACCTTTCAAAATGCTATTTTGAAAACTGGATTTCATTGTTAAAAAAGGAACAAAGATCTTCTTGCCCAATTCCTTTTGTTAAAGTAAATTAAAAGGAAAAAATAAAACCCAATAAACCAACCACGGAAGATCCATAACCAGAGCCTGGTGGCAAGCACTATCCCATTTCACGGGATGAAAGAGAAGTCAATGCACAGAACGGGTCACCAAGTCACAGAACTGACTTAGAAAATAAGCTGGACTCTTCTGCCCTTTCTAGATTCCCCAACTCAACCAATTCACAGGTTAAACATTCAAATTCCCTATAGTAGTACTAACAGCACATTTTCAGCAAGCCACATAATGGACAATTTTAAAATAACCCACTGAGCCTACCATCTGGGCACACTTGGACGTTTTCCCTCTTTAAAGACTCTAAACTTAGCTGCAGAAATCTGAACAGTAGTAAGCTGATCTTTTTATGGCCTGTCCCCCTGCATGCCGGCTCCCAACCTTGGCACAGATCGGAATCTGCCATGAAGTTTCACACCCCTCCCACCTGGGCTGACGAGACACATGTGCCAAAAGGCTACCTGTCCTGAAGCTGATCTGGAAAGCCTACTCATAGGATCCAGACAGTGTGATCAAAATCAAAATATAATTTTGTCATTGCAGGGGAGAGGTGAACAGAGGCAGTAACAGGCAACAGGTATCACAGTAAAAAAAATAAATAAAAAGAAATCCTTAGCTGAGGCATTTTTATGAAGTGACATCTATCCACTGCCTCCTAGACTGATTTCCTGATGTCTCCCTCCTCCTCCCTCAATTCTGTAGAAGTCCTATCATTTATTTAGACCCAAACTCAACTTCTGTCTCAATTGTTCATTCTCGTATTTACTTGAAAACCTGGTATGTACCCAGTGCTGGTCTGGGTGCTAAGGTTACAGAGATGGGGGGAAAAACCAGGAACTGAACTGGCCAGCACCCTAATCTTGGACTTCCCAGCCTCCAGAACTGTGAGAAATAAATGTCTGTTGCTTAAGCCCCTTAGTCTGTGGTATCCTGCTACAGTGGCCCAAAGGCAGTCTGTCTGGACCAATGGGACCTCTCCCTTGATCTGGTCAATACAACATACCTGTTGGAAACAGACGACACACCCAAAGGGGTGATTTGCAGATAATTTCATACAGAACGATTTACAAAGGTGGGGACAGGGCCAGTGAAAACTAGCAAGGGAGGGTGAAGCACTGGGAGTGCTCTGAGAACACCCCACCCCAACTAGGCCCACGGGACAAAGGAAGAGGCAGTTACCAGAGCCTGTAGGTGAGGGCAGCCTGCGGGAGCTACAGCCTGCACTAGAGGACCCTGGATCCCATTTCTCTGTTGTGTCCTCTGACCTTGCTAGCATCATCCACTGGCCAAACCTGAGCAGTAGTCAGAAGGGAAGGGAGCATGTTATTCTTCCCAGAGCAGAGTGAAGCATGTGGAGAGCAGATCTGCAGGGGACAGAGAGGAAGGCCTGCAGGAAACTGGCCTTCTACTGATATTTGACTTTTAGCTGTTGTGCAACCAGGCTATAAACTCCTTTGTTGTGTCTAGTAGAGTGCACGTTTTTATTGCTGCCCGATCAAAACACATGCAACTGAATTCTTAAGTTTGAGTCACCAAACAGAAAGCTGAGAGGTGTTACTTCCCTTTCGTTAGCCAGGCTTACAGTTGGTTCTGCAATATTCTAAAAAGTTACATGTGGAAATGGATCAACTGAAAGGGATTTATAACATTACTTAAAATAATGGATGATGCTCATTTTGTAAAATGGCCAAATGCACAGAGTATACTGCACCATCTGTTTGCGAATCCCACAGATTTATTCTCCTCAACATCTGTCAGCTCATCTCCGGGCTCTGTACATATACCAAACCCCACCTGGCTGTGTCCCTGAGAAAGGGCTGGCTTAAATATCCTGGGATACACCCAGCTGCACACAGAGCATCACATGTGGCTCCCCCAACCATTTGCAATAAATGACTGTGTCTCTTTCCTCCCCATGAAGGATTATTAAAATCCCACCCACGGGAGGTTTTAAAAAATACCAGTACTTTACAAGACTCTATTGGGATCTGCTGACCTAACGACTTCAGCATCAGAGAAGCTGAGGGTTCACCATGATGATAAGGCCATGTGCACATGGACAGCTGTCTGAACTTTGCAGGGACTGCTGACGAAAAGATATATATACTCTACAACTTTGCAAAACCACCGTGGTCCACTCTGTGGGGTCTGCTTCACAAATGAAAATGTCTAATAACCACGTTCAACAGCTCTATTCCAAGGGTTATATTTGGGTCTAAGACAGACGACTTGTGAAGAAACACTGTGTTGGGAAAACAGAACTATAATGAGGAACCACTGAGGACAATTCCCTCCGGAAATGAACGGAAGCTGAGCTTGATGAATGCCATTTAAATAATGTTTGCACCTCTCAGCCTGCACTCATGCAGTACTCACAAAAATTTACTCTCTGAGTGCAGACTCTAGCCGGGCACGATGTTAGGTGCCAGGACTGTCCCAACGGCAAATGCTCTAAAGGGAGAGTGCTGGGAAAAGCAAGCCCAGCTTGGGGCCAAGCACATGGGATTGGAGCTGAGGGAGGAGGTATGTCTGAATGAACAGGGCGAGGTGAGGGGAGAGAAGAAGGTCACAGCAATTGAGGGCCTTAGGGACAAGGGAGCCTAGGGTGTCTGAGAGCTGAAAGAAGGGCAGTGTGGTCGAAGTGTGGAGATAAAGAGGAAAAACAGCCAGACTGAGGATAGGGGCAGAAGGCAGGGGGCAGAGTCGGTAGGGCTTAATAAGCCGTTTGTAAACTTTTTTCTTTACCTTGGAAGTAGTGGGAAGCCACTGAAGGATTGTTAGCAGTGCAGGGATGTGGTTGGATTTGTGTTTTTTAGATCTCTTCTGCCTTTTTTTAATATTTTATTTATTTGACACACACACACACACACACACACACACACACAGAGTGCACAAGGCACAAGCAGGGGGAGCGGGAGAAGGAGAAGCAGGCTCCCTGCACCAGGATCCTGGGATCATGGCCTGAGCCAAAGGCAAACGCTTAACCGCTTAACTGCTTAACCGACTGAGCCACCCAGGCACTCTCCTCTTTGGCAGCCTCGTAGAGAATGGCAGCCAGAACGGCCTGAGGCTGCCACACGCCATCCACCCAGCGAGAGGCGGGGGGAGACCTGGGGCAGCGTGGAGGCAAGATCAGGCAAGAGAAGCAGAGCAACTGGAAGGTTACTGAGGGGGCAGAAGAGGTGGGGAGGCAAGGGAGGGAAGGCATCCGGGGCCTCCTACCAGTGGATGGGCGGCGGTGCCCGAGAGGGAGGAGCACGCAGGAGGACCAGACTGGCAGAGCAGATGCGGGTGAGTCGGCTTCTGGAGCTACATCTCTCCCAACCCGCCCTCCCGCCATCCCGGACCATTCCAATCGCAAAACTGTCATGGGCGCAGCTTACCGCTTCGGTTCCTTTTTCTCTCGTAACATAGAACTGCTCTGGTGTCAGCTTCTTTTGCCATTCACTCTTGGTGAGAGACGGCCCATGCTTTGGGAGAGACCCTGTGTGGTTCAAGAGGAATTTTTAAAAAAATTAAAACAAAAAGGCCCAACGACGTTTTTTCTTCAGCTTTTCTCCTGAAGTGCATGACCCCCCCGGCCCCCCGCAGCAGAACAAGGCCGTCCCCTCCCTCTCCTTCATCTTCCTTCTTCACAGGGACCAGAAAGCCCCAGTACAAAATGCTTCCATTGACTCATTAGTTTAACAAGAAAGGAGCAGCCAGCCGCCAGCCAGTTTTCCAGTCCCACTGGGGTACAGAAGCTAAAGAGGCAGCTCAAATATGAAATAATGCAGAATAAATTCTCCTCAGGTACCCGGGGGGTAGAAATTGATCCTTCTTCTATGACTACGTTCAGAGGAGTATTTCCCGTCAGGATACAGCTGGGAGTAGCTGAGTGATTGGAGAGGAAAGAACCTTGAGCTAGTGGGTTATTAAACTCTTCTCCTTCGCTGGTTTATAAAAATCTCTCTGATTTTGTTTGTCAAAGGAGGTCTTTATTAAAAAATCTTCTTGTGTGGCAAAAAGAAGAGACTAGCCGATGCCCCTGAAAGGAAATGGAGACCTACCAGAATCTATTCTTATGCTTCAGTCTTACTACTTTTACTCCAGTGAGTGTAAACAAAGCAAGTAGGACAATACTCCTTTTAGCCAAAGGGGAATAGGAAGCCTGACATGTATAATCAATGTGTCAATCATCCAACACTAAGAATTGGAAAGGATTTTATAATCTGTCCACCTCGACTTACAAATGAGAAAACAGAGGCCTGGAGGCTTAGTAACCTGATCACAGGAACACAGATGAAAGGTCAGACATTTGTGGTATCACCACCAAATATGAAACATATCTGAAAATCATATCTGAGATTCATTTTTGGTTACCAAAAGTCCTAAATTATCTTTCAGGTAAGAAAAGACTACTGTCTTCATTGCTAGCTCATAATACTATACAATATGGTATGTTCCATATTGTATATTGTTGATTGCTTATGGTTGTTTACATTTTATTAAAAGGTTTTTAATCTGTTAAATATATTAATAGTTGTCCTTTCTTAAATACTTTTTACAAGGCTATGGGGATTTCTTGTTTACTCTGGAAATGCACCTCTGAAATTGCCTATGAAAATATAGCTCAGGTATACACAATTTTTCTGGAACTCATTTCTTGGGGAGCAAAGCAGAATGTATTTATGTGACAATTATTGCTGCTCAGTGGCTTTCAGAGTTACCAGGCAGAATGCCAAGTAATAAATGGACAAGGAATGATAAACCTTTTATTTTTATTTTTTAAAAAGATTTTATTTATTTATTTGAGAGAGAGAGAGAACCAGACAGCACAAGGCAGGGGGGGGGGCGGGGAATGGCAGAGGGAGAAGGAGAAGCAGGCAGCAGTCTCCCCTCCAAGCAGGACGCCCGATGTGGGACTCGATCCCAGGACCCTGGGATCATGACCTGAGCCGAAGGCAGACACTTAACTGACTGAGCCACCCAGGTGCCCAGAATGATAAACCTTTTAAAAAATCTTTATAATCACTAAAATAGTAAGTGACTCAAGCAAGAATCATCAGGGAATTCTAAAACCCTGGGTGGGAAACTGCTGAAGAATGGAAGAGTCACACATTTTCAAAATATTATTAATTACAAAGGAAGAAAATGTACCTTTACAATGGAAAAATGTACAAGTCACCACCTTAACCAAGCAAGCCAAGTAAGCATGACCAACAGTGGGGCAAGCCGACGTCGCGTGCCTCTGGTGTGACGCCCTGAAGACACAGCACCCTCCCTCCCCCGCACTGCACTGCATCCATTCTCAGAGAGTCCACTGAGGACTTCTCGGTAAAACCTAGAATACCTCATCCTTCTCTCTCACTTCTCCATAGTATTGACACCTGACATTCTTCTGTGGTAGCTTTTATTTCCCTTGGCCTCCATGGTGCCCAATACTCTTGTCTCTCCTGTTATTCCCTTTCAGCGTCCTTCCTCAGCCCCACTTCTTCTAGCCATCCCTGGAATACTGGTGGTTTTCAGATGAATCTATCATCCTAGGCTCGCTTCTATCACCACACCACACCTGCCCCTTGGGTGATTTTATCCAATGAGTAGCTTACAGTACCATCCACATGATGAGACTCCCAAATCTATTTTACCCTCCATCCTAGATCTCTGCTGAGTTCTAGATCCATATATAACCACACCTGGAGACCTCCACGAGGATGTCCCATTTCAAACACCACACACAGAAGGACTTCGCGTATCTCCCCTGCCCCAACCCAAACCTGCCCCTCCTCTCATGTGTTCTCATTGACCCCATGCTTCAAATCAGAATGCCACGCCATCATACACGACTCTTCCCTTTTCCTTGCCCCAAGCCCTGTTGCTTCTACTTCCTAAATAACTCTAGGATCTGCTCATTCTCACATATCTGCCACTACCTTGGATCAGGCCACCATTAACTCCAGTAGAGATGATCACGAAAGTCTCCTAAGTTTTATGCTCTCCCCTATTTGCACCACTTCTTTTTTCTCACTGCCCAAACTGTTCAATGTTGTCACACTAAAATGAGAAAATATGCCATGTGAATATCTAGGAGAAGAGCATGTAGGCAAGAGAAAAAACTAGTTGGGTGTGCCTGGTATGTTTGATGAATAGCAGGAAGGCCAGGGGGAATGGGTGGAGTGAACAGGAAAGTTATTAGAAGTGAGAGCAGAAAGCTAATGGGGGAGGGGGAAGACCAACGAGGCTTTTGAAGGCTACCCTAAGGATGGTGGCTTTTATTCTAAGTGTGGAAGTCACTGGAAGGTAAGCAGAGGCATGACATGACCTAGCATATTTAAAAGGATTCCTGGCTGATATACTAAAAGAAATTGAAGGAGGCCAAAGACTGCAGCAGGGCACCCAAGACAGAGGGCACTTTAACAACCTGGCTGAGAGATGGAAGAGTTCTGCGTCAGGGTGGTGGCAGTAGTCAAGCTTAGAGGGGTCACACACCAGATGTATTCTGATGGCAGAGCTGGAGGATTTGCTGACAGAGCGGATGTGAAGTACGTGAAAGAATACGGTCAAGGGGCACTACTCCAAGTTTCTTGGTCTGAGCAGTAGAAGATGGGGAAGCCTACAGGAGGAACAGGTTTGGAGGCTTGTTAATAAAAATTCAGTATTTTCAAAATTCAATGTTCAGTTCAATATTCAAATGGAGATGTCAAGTAGGCAGTTGGATACTGGATAGATTTAGAAACTGGGGAGAAGTCCAAGGTGGAGATATAAATTTGGGACTCCTCAGTGTTACGATGTTATTTAAAGCCATCAGCCTGGAAGATTCCCAAGTCAAAGACTGTTGAGAGAACAGAGAGGCCCAAGGGCTGGACTTGGAGGGATTCCAAGATACACAGATTGAGGAGATGGGGACAAGCAGAGAGGCAGGAAGAATACTGCAAGAATGTGGTGTCCTAGACAGAGATGACTAATAATTATTCATTGGGTTTAGCAATATGGCGGTCAGCGGTGCCCTGAAAAAGCAGTTTAGGTGGAGGAGTGTGTGTGTGTGTGTGTGTGTGTGTGAATCTGGCTGGAACAGATTTGATACAGAATAGGAAGAAGGAAAGGGAGACAGTGCAAACAGGTAAGTCCTTTCAGGAGTTCCGGAGGTAGCTGGAAGGGGAAGTGAGGTCAAGAGCATTTTTTAGGATGAGAAAGATCACAGTATTCTAGTATGCTGCTGGGAATGATCCAGTGAAGAGGATAAATTGATCATTTAGGAGAAAAACGCAAGAGCTGTGGAGCTGTTCTTGAGCTTGACCTTGGGTAAATGAAATATGGGAGACCAGTTAAATTGTGAAAATTTTATTGCCTGTATAAGCTTTAGATAACTATCAAGGTAACAATAGAAGAGTTTTACAAAGCAATGCTGGCTTAACCACCAGCTGAGTGGTGGGAACACTGTGAAATCTTTTCAGGCTGACTTAGCAGGGAAAGGTGTTTTTGCTGTTTTAACAGCAAGTGGGAGGGGCACCTGAGTGGCTCAGCCGGTCAGACTCTTCACCTCAGCTCAGGTCTCGACCAGGTCGTGAGTTCAAGCCCTGCATTGGGCTCCACGGCAAGTAGGATTAGAACTGGTTTTAATGGATGTGAACTATGTGTTGAATCATAAGGGAAGTGGAAGGCATTCCATTTTAGGCACTTTAAAAGATCGAGAGATGTGTATATTTTGTAAGCCTTCAACAAAGGGCAAGATCCAAAATTTGGCCAGAGCCAATGTTGTCAGCATGACCTAAGCTGGGATCGGTCACACAGAGGCCACCTCATACAGTGAAAAAAAGGAAGGCAAGAGCATGAGCAGGATTTGCTAGCAGGATTTGATTCCTCCTCCCAGAATCTAAACTGGTCTTGAGGGGAATGTGCGTAACCCGAACCCTGGCTATCACTGACATCTGTTAAGGAAAGGGCAACAGCGCACCATGATAAAACACTTTCTTTACCCTGCAAGTACCCGGCCTGCCATGTCACTCCACCTACATTCTTGGCTTTGGCAAAGATCTTGCCTTATTTCTACGGATTTCTAAGAGGAAAACTGACTCTTGGTACGCAGATTAGTAATTATAATCTGGAAAGCTGCTATTATCTTCCCTTCCCCTTTTGGGGAGGAAGTGGAATGGATTAGTGGAAAAAAACAAACAAACTGGATTGTCTCCTGGAAGCATTGTCCTTAGTGTCTTTCCACATGCAATATGATACAACAGTTGACGCGAGAAAGTGGAAATTCCAGAAGGGCTAAAATTCAGTGGGACTCCCACACTTCAGCTTTGAACCTAAAATCTGAATCCCGGATGAGACCCCAGCTCCCTCTCCAATTGTTCTGTATTTTACTGTACCTATTAGAATGACTACTTGTTTTCAGATACTCCCCTTCTCCCTTTTTTTTTTTTAGCTTAAAATTTAAAACTAATACTTAAATTGTTAGATGGAAGAATTACTCCTTCATCTAAATCAGCAAGTACATTTTTCATGGCTCCGCTAATCCTTATCAGTATGTACCTTTTACACTGTGTGCATGAAAGATTTCATAGGTGGGTAACGATGTTCAGACTAGTTGCTCTTCGAGCACCAACTGTGCAAAATTTAACTGTAAATCTGCCAGCCTGGAAGATTCTGTCAAGAGAAGAAAACTCTGCCTCAATAGCAAAATGACCAGTGGACAGCTAGGTGCCCTCAGGTCAGCATGTATGTGGTCTGCATCACTTACAGAGGTTTCTGTAACCATGGTGTTATGGGCTGAACTGTGTCCTCCCAAAATTCATATGTTGAAGTCCTACACCTCAGTACCTCAGAATGCAACTGTATTTGGTGATATGGCCTTTAAAGAGATAAGTAAGGTCAAACGAGTTTATATGGGTAGGCCCTAATCTATTTGGCTGTATCTTGGAGATGGGACCTTTAAAGAGGTGATTATGTTAAAATGGGGCCGTAAGGATGGACCCAATCTGACCAGTATCCTTATATGAAGAAGAAGAGACTCTAGGGATGCGTGAGCAGAGAAACGGCCATCTGCAAACCAGAGAGGCCCCAGGAGAAACCAACCCTGCTGATACTTTGATCTTGAACTTCCAGCCTCCAGAATGATGAGAAAGTAAATTTCTGTGTTTCAACCTTCCAGCCTGTGGTGTTTTGTTGTGGCTGTTCCAGCCAACTAATATACCATGCTTTTGGAAACTAAATTCTGAATGAAAATTGTATCATGAGTAAATTCTGCATGGTTTTACCAAACAGCAATTTGGTACCTGTACATACAACACACAACAAGTGAGAATTTAGGAATGAGTAAGGTCACGTGGCCAGCAGTGGCCAGAGAGGATTCTGCATTGGTCCTCCCATCCTTTTGTGCGTGACTGAGGTGTTTTATGTTCTCAACCCACATCACCTGCACCTTGAGTTGGTCCTTTTGGGGCCGCGTGTCTTCCAGATTCCTTCTGCATTCTCTTGCTATCTTCACTAACAAAAGACTTGGGTGCTCTGCTATTGTACTAGATAGCTACACAGCTTTCCTTTGAACTAGGCTTTGAAAAACTCAGAGTCCTTTGGGTGCCTTTCTCTCTTTGTGCTGTGATTTGCATAGGCCGTCTTTCTTCTTGGTCATGTGTTTCCTGAGGTGGGCTTACATCTTCTCATCTTTGAAGAACACCCTCTCTTGGTCATATGGTCACCTACTGGTTACCTCCTTCTGGTTTTGCTAACCTTTCTGGCCACAGCTGATATACTGCCAAGTGTCACACACAAACAAGCCTTGTTTCAATAAATACTTGTTGATACTAACAGAATCTATTACGAACTGGCACAGAACGAATCCCCAGCCCACTCTAATTTGCAGACTAGTCTTCTTTCCCACCCCAGTAACTGGACTGGTTAAAGCAATGCTCAGGATGGATTCCTAGCCAAGTATTTCTGGAGTGTTTTCCTGAAACAACAGTTTTCTCCAGGATACTTCTTACTTTCCTCTTTCAGTCTCGACTGAGAGACTGAGCACTGACTTTGCTCTTGTTAATCTTGACGACAAAATCATAGGGGTGGTACCTCTTGCATATCAGAAATCTTAGTGCTGTGGAACTGTCCTCCCTCACTATCAACATCTTATTGTTTCTCTTTCAACCTTCCCTAAGTCTATAACATAGGTTAAATGTAGCTGCATTTTGTCCTTTCCATTTATTTACGTAATTATAATTAACATTTATTGTGTGCTTACTAAGTGCCAATCATTTTGATGAAGCATTTTAATTTTTTTCATTTATTCTGTACAACCCTATTATTACCATTATTCTTATTCTATAGAAGAAAAAAACAGGTTTAAGCTTACCAAGTTTAGGACGTGCCCAAGTTTAGAACGTGCCCAAAGACATAGAGCCAGTAAGTGGCACTGTCAACACCAAAGCCCTTAGCCACCAACTATTACCTGTCTATAATTTTTAATGGGTGCCTAATAGTTTGCTGAACTGAACTTTTCTGGCTTACTTAAGCATTCTTTAACTGATGGACATTTGGGTTATAGCCAGTTTCTGGTTCTTAAGAGTAGTGCTGTTAAAAACACCTTTGTACACACAGTTTTCGTTCTTTTGAATTAGTTCCTTAGAATAAGGAAGGGAGACACCCCCGGGAGGGGGTGTCTGATAAGTTACACAGCTCCTGTTATGTACTGGAGTTTGGCCAAATTTTAAATGCTGCTGAAGAACTTCAGATCCTAAGGCAATTCATTAGGCTATTTCTGACAACACCAGGACAAACATAAAGGACAAGTTTCCACTGAAACCACTATCCTATAAAGGGGAATGAGGAGAGCTCCAGCCTACAAGTATGATGTTTCCATCACCTGTAGTTCTCAGAAAACCAATGCTTGGCACACAGTAGGTATGCAACAAATATCATCAGACTGGCTGACTACGACACCAAGAGGTGCGGAAGGCCATGACTGGAAGTCATGTTGGATCAGCCACTACTCCACACTGCCTGTGCTTTTATTTATTTAAAACTACATTTTGAAAACTTCAGGGGATAAAAAGAAGTCCAAGTGACTGGATACATTTTCAGAGGAGATAGGTATCTTTACATTTCTTCAATGGCTACATAACACAATCGGATTCAGAGATGGGACAGCGGGGCAGTTGCCCATGAAGCCAAAGCACAGGGAGCACTAAATTACCCTGAAATATATCTGAAATACAGGGCCGTTGACACAGGTCTCCACAGGTGACTCCATACTAAAAGATGAAAGGCAAATGTGCCACAGTCCAACAGAGGAGCCAAAGGCATTTCGAAGAAACACACACACACACACACACTTCCCTGGTCTGTCTCGTAGCCAATGACGAACAATGATTATCAGTCTAAAGGGGAACTAGTTATTAGCCCACACGTCTCCCTGGGTCCGGGACACACACAGAGAAACAGCAGGGCAGGAAGCAAATCCACAGGAATCCAAAGTCTGAACTGCTTGCTTCTCACCTAGGAAAAGCAGCACGCAGAATTTAAGAGGGGGACAGTGTGAAAGACCACAGGCCATTACAGGAGGGAGCGCGCGGTGTCGGGTCGCTGACCCAACCACCGCGACAGTTCACCTGCAGTCCGGGGATAAGAGCCAGGGGCTCCTGAGCCCGACATTTTACGGGGGGTGAGGAAATCAGTAACAACCGCCCACACCCCTCTAAATGTACCACCCACCGTCCAAGACCACAAGGAGGGGCGGACACGGGCGCACCCAAATAGTTTCTCGAGAAGGAAGAGCCAGGTGCGGAACCAGGGCTCGGGCCCTCTAGTCCAGGCAGGTGAAGTAAAACCGAAAGCCAGGAGGCGGCGGCGGGGCTTGCGCGGCCCGCGTCCTACCTGCGTCCTCGGGACCGGCCCCCGCGCCGCCTCTGCCCGCTGGGCCCCCCACGGCCCGCAAGGGCGCCCCTCGAAAGGGCGAACCCCAGAGCGCACGGAGCAGGCGCGCCATGACGCCGCACGCGGGGGCCCTCAGAGCCGACGCAGGCCGTCCCCGCGCGCCCCGCCTCCCTCCCCGCGCGCCCCGCCTCCCTCCCCGCGCGCCCCGCCTCCCTCCCCGCGCGCCCCGCCTCCCTCCCCGCGCGCCCCGCCTCCCTCCGTCGCGCAGGGCTCCTACCCTTGCCTCTCCTCTTCCTGCTTCTCTCCTCCCACTGCTTCTGGCACCCCTGCCACCACCCTCGCAAGTCCTGCCACCACCCAACTCCCCGCCCAGTACCTCCTCCTACTTATCTCCCGCGCCTACCCCTACCGGCCTCCCTAGCCCCCTTCTCCCTTGCCCACCTGATTGCTCCGGCGTGCCCACCGCCTCCCCATGCTTCTCCCCCGGCCCTTCCCTCCACCACCCTTCCCCACTCCATTTCCCACGCCCCAGCCCAAACACCGATCTGTTTTACTTTGTTTGCAGAATTGTATGTATCGTGGAACTACAGATTATTTTGCATTTTCTTGAGTTGCATATAAATGGAATCCTTGTTCATGCTGAGTAGTATCCCATTTATGGATATATTTATATATATATTTAGTCATCTATTGATAGACATGTATATTATTTCCAATTTTTCCTTATTAGAAATAAAGCTGCTAGGAACATTCCTGGACAAATCTTTGTATGCATATGTGCTTCCTTTTCTCTTGGGTAAATAATAGTATCAAAGATGTCACAGCACTGCAATGTTAAGTGATCGACCTCATTTTGGATGATTCCAGTGATGTAATTTTTCCAGTGTTTTGCATGCCATGTCATAAGGTTGTATGTATAGAATTCATATTAAAATAATGTGATTACTTTAAGCATGCTGTATGCTTGGGATCCAAGTGGCAGAGATCACTCACCTAGGCCATGCATTTTGTTTAGAGCTGGAAGGTGCGGGCAAGATCATCTGGCCACCTACCTTAAATCGTCCATGGTGAAAATGGGGCCAGTGTAGCTAGTGGTTTATCACTATTATAACACTATTATAACAACCAACCAGTATGTAGGAATCAGGATCAGAAGTGTGGCTTTCCAAAGCCAGGACAGCACTATTTTTTATAGAGTTAAATGGAAGTGTCACCAAACAGAAGACAAGAGAAGTCAGAAGGATGTTCTTGAGATTTTTCTTGATAGAGATACACACACACACACACACACACACACACACACACACAGCCCTCTCTCAGTGCCAAAAATTCCTAATTCTTACACTTTCCACTTGAAAGGTACTATACAATATATCATCTGGAAGGTACATTTAGCACCAAGCATCTCCCATCCTCCAATCTCTACCTGTGGAACTTGCGTGTGCTGTTTAGTGTGTGCTTTACTCTAAAGGCAGTGTTTTGTATCCTCTTCTGAGATTGCTCTTGCCATTCCCCCTTCCTCTCTTTTGAATTTTGATAGAGGAGGCTTCCAATAAAGTTATGCCTCTTTTTTAGCTTTTGATGCACGATATCAATTCAGAAATGGTAGCAAAACCAATAAACCATAGAACAGCATTTGAAGCTTTTTTTTTTTTTAATCTTCCCTAGCCCAATACTGTAAGCTTCAGCCTTGTTCATTCTCCTTCCACAATGTATAGTGTTTAGCTCACTGTTGGGAACCTCCTAGGTAGATCTTCAAAAATTACAATAAATAAAAAAAAGAATGAATCCAGGATTTATAGATAAAGATATAGATCTATACACACACATATATGCTGGATCAGAAAATATAGTTAGATTGCATTTTTAAATTTTTTATTCATCTAATTTTATTAAAAATTTTGTTTAGAGCTTTTGCATCCGTGTTCATGAGGGATAGTGGTCTGTAGTATTCTTTTCTTCTAATGTCTGACTGGTTTCATATTTGATTCAGATCAAGGCAGGTTAAGTAGCTTGTCCATGGTCCCATGGCTAGTTGGTTGAAGAGTTTGTAGAGTCCCCCTGAGGTTTCGATTTTAGAAACTGTCAAGAAATAGCAGAAGTGTATCCCACTCATCTTCCTCCCTCCTAATCCCAATAAATAAACTTATTCTCCAGAAATAAATTTAACCTTGTGACATTGTGAAAAAACATGGAGTCTGGCCTAAGACCCAATTCAGGGTATCTTACATTTTAAGATGCATGACCTTGGCCAAATATTCAGTTTCTTTATCTCTAAACTGGGGTTATTGCCCACCACCATTTGTCTAAGTCCAACTTAACCATGAAGACCATGTGCCGATCTCTCATTAGCAAATGGTCTTAGTCTAAAGAAAACCCTTGTTTATGTTTTACCACGGATGCTGAGTGGTAGAGACTATAAGCTACTGGGTCAATATCCATTCTCCCGTCTTTATTTACAGACAGATCTTTGATTTTATTGAGGGTAGCAGTGTGCCTAGCTAAAACTGTTTCACCCACCAGCTCCCTTATTGCTGGTGGTGGTCATTTGACACAGTTCTGGACAATGACAAAAGCAGACATCATCTAGAGGCTTCCAGGAAAACCAGTTTAGAAAGATCTGACTGGGTTAGTACTGGCCTATTGGTCTTCCTTCACCCTGGAAATTAGTCATGATGGCTAGAGCATTAGCAATCTTCTGATATACATGATTATGAGCCCCACACCCTGATATCAAAGTGGAAGTCAGGCAGTTGGCCTAGGTCCCTGATGACATTGTGTAACTAATGTAATGGATTTCCTATCTTCAGATTTCTCATTACATGGACAAGTCCATATTTTCTTTAAACCACTGTTATTTGGGATTTTCTATTGTTTGAAACTGATACTCTATATCTAATGTTTTGAATTTGATTGTGAGAATCTCTTAGAAAGGCAAGATTCTGTGACTTTACCTCTTTGTGTACCTAACATACTTCCCCGCAGATTGTGGTACATAAGAAACTATTGTCCATAATAAAATCCCTAAAAAGGTAAGAGTGACCCAGAAAATGGGAGGTCAGTTCAAAAGCTGGTTTGCTTTTCCCTACCAAAAAAAAAAAAAAAAAAAAAAAAGAGAATAAGCTGTGTGCATTTTCTCCTCACTGAAGAAACCATATGCGTAAAGTTCAGTATCAATGCCCATACTTTCTATGGCAATCTAGAAAAGTCCTAGAAATGAACCAACTGGGATACACCTAACTAACATCTGTAAACATTTTATTTTTTTTAAGATTTATTCTTTTGAGAAAGAGAGAGAGAGTGTGTGTGTGGGAAGGCGCAGAGGGAAAGAATCTCAAGCAGACTCTCCACTGTGCTTGGAGCCCACTGGTGGCCTGTCATGGGCCTGTCACAGGCCCATCCCAGGGCTTGATCCCATTACCCCGAGGTCATGACCTGACCTGAAATCAAGAGTCGGACCCTCAACCAACTGAGCCACCTGTGCATCCACATCTGTAAACGTTTTAAAGCATTAAAAGAAGCGAATGAAGACTTGAGTAAATGGTGCGATAGAAAAAGTGCCAGATGAAATAGGTCTTATTTTCAGCTATTCCCTAACCAGATATAGGTTTGGGGGCCTTGGTGATCATCTGTAAAATGGGATAAGCGCAGAGCAGGATGGCCTAGAACTAGAAATTAACTGATATCTGAATTCTCTTAAGTCTGTAATCATATGACTTCTGGTGAAAAATGGGAAGTTATACTTCCCCGCTGACCAGAGAGCTGGAATGGTGAAGATTAAAATAATATTTAAGTTAACTTATAGACTTAAGCATTATCATTTATAATTCCAACGGGTTACTTTGTAAAAATTGACAAAATAACTCAAATAAGTGTGGAGAAAAAGAATACTTTTGTAATAAAAGTAATACTGGCTACACCATATACTAAAGTTCCTTGTTAGGAAACAGTATTTATCAAAAATGGGCTAACCAAAAATTAGGCCTGGGAGGCAAATAGAGATTCCCCAAATCAATATATATTTAATCTATTATAAACAATGGGAGATAAAATCCTTCAATATGTGTTCTGGGGGAAGGTTACTATCAAGACAGGAAAATAAGCTTAGAGTCTAAGGCTTAGAATGATAACTTACTTCAACCAAAAGTAGTAATTTTTGAGTTAAATTTAGTGTCATATATATGTGTGTGTACATATATACCTATGAAATAAAACAAGGCTACACATATCCATTTGGAAAGAAAAGGATTTTCGAGCAATGGAAGCAGCTAAAGGAATTACCAATGAACCAATGCAGAGATGGACAGGTTCAGTGCAGGGAGGTTAAAATGCGTACATGCTGACCACAAAATACAGAACAAAAAATGATTAGTCCTGTATTATTCAGGGTTGTCCAGAGACACAGAACCAATGGGAGATGTATATAATATAGAGAAATTTATTATAAGGGGTTGGCACACATGATTATGGAGATGGAGAAGTCTACAAGCAGGAGACCCAGGAAGCTGGGTTGTAGTTCAAGCTCTGAGAGATGGAGTGTTCAGAAGCAGGAGTGCTGAGGTCAGTAGGAGACCGATGACCCAGTTCAAGGAGTCAGGCAGAGAGCAATTCAACCTTCCTCTGCCTTCAGTGATTGGATGCTGGTCCACGCTGGGGAGGACCACTGGCTTTACTCAGTCCACCAATTCAAACATGAATCTCTTCTAGAATCGCCCGCACAGACACACCCAGAAATAATGTTCAACTAGTTATCTGGGTATCCTGTGGCCCAGTCAAATTGACACATAAAATGAACCATCACAGTCCCAAATTGGAAAAGTAAAAAAGGAAAACAGCAGGGGAGCATTGTATTAACCTATAAACATTTACTGTTATAATATAAGGGAAATTAATATTATCTATATGGGCAAACTCAGATATGACTGGACAGATGGTAAAAGGGTATAAACAAATGGTTTACACAAGGGAAAATACAAATAATGAACAAATGCTGGGAAAAATGTTTTATTTCCCTAATAATTAAAGAATTGCAAATTAAAATAGCCCAAGATACTGTCTTATATGTATTAAATTATTAATAACAATTTTTTAAACCAGAGTTAATAGTGCTTTGGGGACACAAGTATACTCATACATTAATTGTAGAAATGGTAGCATCATTTTTCTAGAAAGAAATCTGACAACATGTACCAAAGTACATGTATCACTGAACCCATCCTATCCTTTGATTTGGCAAACCTGCTTTGGAGAGCAAATCCTAAGGAAAGAACTCAGTAAGGGGAAATACGCAATTTTTGCAAAGATGTTTATAGCTGTGACTTTCATAATGGTGGAAGAATCTAAAATCGTTAACAGCCGGGAAGTGGTTAAGTAAATCTCGACATAGTAATACAGTGAAACATTAGAGAACCATTAAAATATCCAATATGAAGAATATTTGGATGTATGGAATGATCTATATGAAATAATGTCAAGGCGAAAGGCAGAAAACAAAATAGGTAATACCCAGGAATGCTGGTAAATACGCTACAATGCATTTATTGTACAACAGTTTCCCACCCTCCCTCCAACGCACATCAAAGGATTATTTGTCCCCAAATGTCTAAAGACACTAGACACCAGGAGTATCCTCCTCCAGTTGTGACATTATCAAATGTCCCTTGGGGGCAAATTCACCCTCGGTTGGGCACCATTCATGGGATACAAATAACTACATCTTAAAACACTTTAAACTATTGTTTAGGGTGTTTTTAAGCCCCACGTAAGAGGTATCATACTGTTGCTATGCTTTTATAACTTGATTTTATCATTCAGTACTTTATATATAGATAGATATAGGTTTAGTTCATTCATTTAACTGCTGTATGGAATATATTGTAGCGATAAGCCAGAAGATACGCACTATTCTACTTAGAGACAGTGGGATGTTTTCATTCTTCAGCTCTTGCAAACCAGGCTACCATGCTATGAATGCATAACTGTGTACAAACCTTGTTCATGCCGGATTTCTCTAGAGTAGATTTCTAGAAGTGGACTTGCTGGATCAAACAATCAAACAAATATCTTCAGCTTTCCCAGGCCTTTCCTATTGCTCTTCAAAGGGGTGCTACCAACAACATGTATGAGTCCTTGTTTCCTCACATCTTCGTCAGTATTTCAGGTTATGGGATTTACTAATTTTTACCAATATGATTGGTACAAAACGGGGTTTCATTGGTCTTTAATTTTCATTTCCCTGAATATTAATGGGGTTGAGAATCTTTTCAGACATTTACTACCCACTAAAGTTTTCCGTCTGTGAATTGTGTGCATTCTTGTCTCTTTTTCTTTTAGATTGTTTCTCTTTATTTTACAGCTTGTTAGAATTTTTTATTATTACACATACCAAATTTTTTGGTGATTATACGGTGATTATTTGGTGATTATATTTCAATTGTTTTCTGCTATGATGTGAATTGGATTTTTACTTTGCTCGTTATCTCTTTTGTATGGAAGTTTTAACTTTTAAGTAGTCAAGTCTACTTACCTTTACCTTTAGAGTTTGTTTATGCTCTTTTATTGTATTTATTCACATATGTGTATGGGTCTGATGTTCCCCAAACAGTACACACTGTAGTCATCATACTGTATGTATCCTTCTCCAACTTGCTTTTCTTAATATTTTGTTTTAAAATCTTACCTGTATGGATTTAAAAAAATCTCTTATTTATTTTAATGGATCTTATGTAATAATGACATTCTTTCATGTTACCATCTAAAGCTCCTAGTTTTATTTTTCACATTTTACGTTTTTAGTCCACTTGAAATTAATTTTTGTGTGAAATTAATTTCTGTGTATAGTATGAGGTAAGGGCCTACTTTTGTCTTTTTCTACATGGAGAGCCAATTGTCAGAACTATTTATAACTGTTCATTTACTAAACCATTTGTCAAAGGGTCTATTCTGTTCCCTTGGCCTATGTGTTTATCCCTGTACCAATACCACACTTTTTCAGTGCTATAATTTTATATTAAGCTTTAATATTTAGTAAATATAAATCTCCCTTCTTCAAAAATGTATTGGCTATTCTTGGCTTTACAATCATCCAAGTAAAATATAGAAGCACCTTCCATATATTTATTTAGTTGCGTGAAAATCACTCTATTGGACTGCTGGTTGGAATTGCACTGAATTTGTAAACTAAGGGGTAGACAGTTGCTATTTTTGATAATATTGATAAAAGTAATGTAGGTCTTCATTTATTTTGGTTTTCCTTTGCATTATTCCATAAGTTTTATGTTATTATCAATAGAAGGGTTGCCCATATTTAGTTACATTTATTTATAGTAACTCTAACTTTTGTTGCTTTTGTGTGTGTTAAATTACATATTCTAATTTCTAATTATTTATTGTGTATTTGAACACAATTTGGGCATATTAATATTTTATCCAGTAATCTTTCCAAACTGTCTTCTTATATTCAGTAGTTTGTCTTGAGGAGTTTCTTGAATTTTCTATGAAAACAATCTTATTGTTACATCATCTTTCTTTCTTTCTAGTCCTTATATCTTTAATTTCTTATTGTGCTGGCTTGGACCTGCAGTAAATGTTGAACAGATACAGGGATAGCAGGCACCTTTGTTTCGTTCTGACTCTAACAGAAATGCTTCTAACATTTCTCCAATATACATTATGTTTGTTGTAGGTTTCTGGTAATCTTTACTAGGATGGAGATGTTCCTTTCTATTCCTAGTATACTGAGTTTTTGTCATGAATGAGTGTTGACTTTTATTTGTTGGCTTTCTTGTATCTAATGAGATGATCATATGGCCTTTCTTTTTTACTATGTGAATGTAGTATATTATAGTAATAGATTCTCTACTCATGGTAAACCATCATTGAAATCTTGAGATCAACCCAGCTTGGTCATGATGTATTTTTTTACACATTTTCAGACAGTTTGCCAATATTTTATTCAGGAGTTTCACATTTATATTAAAAACTGAGTTTACTTTGTTATCTTCCTTTCTCATGGTGCCATTGGCTGGTTTTAATATCAAACTTATGCTAGTCTCACCAAATGAGTCTAGAAGTTCTTATGTCTATTGTTAAAAATCAGTCGATATAGCTATGTATCATAATTTTAATGGCTTCACTATTACTTGGATTATCATAATTTATTTACAAATTGAAGAAGACACTATGTATAGTTTGTTACTAATTTTAATTGTGAGGATGGTAAATGATTAATAAAATCAATTTTAAAATAATCTGTTATTTTCCTGACCTATCTGGTTCTGCCCCCATATCACAGACATTTCCTGGCCAAATTGGTGTGGCTGGCACTTGCTTTTTCACTGAGGCTCAGTTCTCCCTCCAGACGACCGACATACTGCTCTGAAGACCAACCTCATTTCGGATGACCTGAGCTGGCCCAGGGAGCTTTGGGTTGGCCTTGGGATCTCCTGCACCATCTTGTCTCCATCCCCAGACTATGCTGATTTATTTTTTCCCATTAAAATGTGAAGATTTTCTTTGCCTTCTGTGCTCCTTTGAGTCCTCAGCTTTCTGAGCTTAATTTAAATTTGTTTCTATGTTCTTCAAGGGAGTCGGCCATTATCTGACCCTCTAGAACGATCCAGAGAGCTGAATTCTGATTCAGAGTGATTTCCCCATTAGTCCCTCCTTTCACTCCCTTTCCTTTTCATGAGCCTTTCTGTTTATCTATATACATTACAGTTTCCACCGTGGGGTTTTTGTTATTGTTGTAGCTTTACAAAGTACCCAAGCCAGTCCTTAAAACCCAAACATCATCCTCCTGAGGCAGAGGAATATTTCAGCATGGAGGGAGGTCTAGATTTTCCTCCCATTGCATTTTAATTTCACTGGGCCAACTGAACAAGGCTTTCATAAGAAACATCACTGCACCTTTGAGCACCTTCAGCAACTCCTTCAAAATCATGGTGGCAAATCTCTGAACATATTTCCCAGTGATGGTGAATCTCTTCTCTCCAGATGGCTCACCACAACAAGCTAATCCCACTTCATGTTACTGGTAATTGAATTCTCCTCAGAGAAGGAAATTGTATGAGATCCATGAACATTTGATGTATGGATATTTCTAAACAGCCTGACTTGGAAAAGATTAAAACAGCCTTGTATTCCCAATCCCTCAGACCTCCTCACCAGCAGGACCCAGATTTTAATCTGCTCCAGGTGGCGAAACTCGGGAAGGCTTAGAGCTCTCAGCATTTTCGATTAATGCCAAGTGTAATCATAGTTGGCAGGGTGCAGGGTGTTCTGGCACACTTAAGGGATGGGCATAGAACCTCTCTGCCAAGTCCTCAGAGTACTATCTTTTGGATTGCACTTTTCATAATCAAAAGCTCCTGTGATTAATGAGCTACAGGCAATGGGTAATCCCCTACACTTAAAAAATCAGAACCATGGGAAAGAAAAAAACAAACTAAGAACAAATTATTCCACAGAGCCCTGGGTTTCTCAACCTCAGAAGCTTTGTGCGAAGCCTTTCTTTACGGACCTTTGCCATGCAGACAGCTGAGTCTGATTGAGTTGCGTTATGTCTGAGTGTGAGAGCGGTTGTCTGCTGCTCTGCATCAATGTGTGTATCTGTTTTAATTTTGCTCGTGAGCTAAGAGACGTCTGGATTTGGCCACACTTAAAAGTAAAACAAAAGCATCAAAACACTGGATTTGGGAAATAATCACGTAACTGGACTCGCCTATCCCTGCTGATTGGCTTCTGGTCTGAGGCAATCTGAGTCATCTCTAGAGCTCGTTAGAGGGACAGCTCTGCAATGGAAATCGCAAACCCTTGGACACCACCTTCAGCAAGCCATAGAAGTCCGATTTATACTCCAGGACTGAAGCTCTACCCCAGGAAAGATTAGGAGTTGAGTCAATGTTTTTCCTCAATTTGATGGCCGCTGTGAGGTTTAAAAAGCGAAGCTTTCTAAATTCCACTAGGAAAGCAAGGAAATCAGTCACCAAGCCGATGAAAGTGAGTCTAGTCCTTGCGCTCAATGCCTCTTTAGAAATACTACCAAGATCACGGAGTAAAAAACCACCTTTAGAAACTGTAATAGACTTACAACATTTTTGATGTGGGTACTATCTTGGCTTTTATGACTATCAAGAGGTCATGAAAGAACAAGAAAATAGTGTTCATATGTTTTGAATAAAGTAAAAAAAAAACAAACCTTAGTAAGTCTTGGCATTTCTTTCAATTTTATAAATTACTAAAGTTTGTATTTAAATTAGATTTTATTAGTCATTGTAAAATGGTGCATTGACTTCATTACACATTGCTTTTAAAAGCTGGAGAAATGGAATCCTAATTCTATTTTATCACACATGATATAAAAGTCTTTGTAATGACTTTGTCTCAGGAGACTCCCCACCAGTTGGGTGCATTGTAAATCTCCCGTTCCACCGTTTCTAGATGGAGATAACAAAGTACATGGAGGTTAAGTTGCTTGTGTTCACATTACAACGACAGTGGTAGAATTAAATCCAAGACATTATCTGTAAAGGAAGGACTTGCCTTAATACGTGAAACCTGGAGCCCTCCACTGTGTTGGCAGAGAGGAGCTATAGAAGGGTATCTCCAAACTGTAGAGAGATGGGTCTCAGTCCTTTCCGGTTGGACATTGCCTGCCCCTTCAGAGCTATCAGTGTCCAGGGTCCTGTGCTGCCAACAACAATAACAACGGAAGAATGTACTGGATTCCCCCTTAGCACAGCCCAGGCAGAAGAGCAATTTCTAAAGAATGGGAGTCAACGCAAAAGGAAAATCAAAGGAAACAAACAGAATTAAGCCTCCTACATTCGCTTCTTCTCCCCGCTAAGCTGATTTCATTGTGCCCAAACTCTTCCTCCCCCGGCTTCCCTTCCAGTGTGCCCTCTGTAACTCCTTCTACCATAAACAACCTCCTGCTTTGAGGCTCGGGTTACTTATGTCTACAACACCCATGACCTGTTCCTCAGTCCCGCCATATGTCAAACTTCAGGTCACTCTCCCCCATTCACTGAGGGCATTTGCACCTGGCTCTTTGTCTTTCTCTGCAGCCCAACTGCTGGGTGATCTAGAGGACTGACAATTCGACACCCCAAGGGCAGGTCTGTATGGCTCCGAGTTTAATATCTTCCACTTCCTCCTGCAGGCGGAGAGAGCATCAGAATCATTAAGCCAGGCAACTTAAATAAAAGGTGACAACCAGAGCTTTTTATCTCTAGCAGCCACAGTGGAACTCCCAGACACAGAATCAGAAATACCTCAAATCACTGGGGAAATAGCTCTTAGTCTTAAGATGTATTTTATCTGAGGCAAGGCAGACTCCCAAGCTTCTTGTTCAAACTGCTTAGGAAAGAAGGTCCTAAAGTTTTTTTGGCGTACAAGAGAGTCGGTGGGGATTATTAAAAACCCATTCATACTAATTTAATATTAGAATTAATTAATTAGAATTAATATGAGTATGTAAATTATCATAGGTATTACTAGTGATTTTGTGTGCTGCTATATTTATGTGATTTTGTGACTATAACAGTATTTGTAAGGGCTTTTCCCACAGGAACTGAGCTACCCCCAGGGCCATAACACTTGGCTGGGGGAGGGGGGTGTGTAGTTATTTGCTTTTTGTTTCCCAGTTGTCCAATTGTGTTTTTTGCTTCTTTTTATCTCATTCCCTGATTTTTTAAATAATTTTTTTTTTGTTTCTTTGGTATCTGATTTTTCTCCCTAAGTGGACTTTTTAGGTTATGCCTCTCCGTTTTATTTTTTTGATGTTTATTTATTTAAGTAATCTCTACATCCAACATGGGGCTCGAGCTCACGACCCCAAGATCAAGAGTCACCTATTCCTCTGACTGAGCCAGCCAGGCACCCTACCTCTGTTTTATTTTTTAATGGTTGCCCTAGAGATGGCCATATACATCCTTGTCTTATCACAGCATATTATACACACCAGCTGACTTTAAGGTTCAATTTTCAGCATTTCATGTGCTGATGTGCCTGGATGTCTTTCTCACTATGTTTATTCTGTTTGAGGTTTGTTGAGATTCTTGAATCTTTCGGTTGAAATTTTTCCACAAGATCGGAAATGTTTCAGCCATTATATCTTCAAATATTTTTTCCTGTCTCAATCTGTCTCTTTCCTCTTCTTCTGTTACTCTCATTATGGGTGTATTAGATTACTTGATGCAGTCCCACAGGTCACTGAGGCTCTGTTAAAGTTAACTTAAAATCCTTTTTTCTCTCTGTGCTTCTGCCTTGAAGGTTTCTATTATCCTGTGTTCAAGGTCATGGGCCTTTTCTTGTTCAGGGTCTAATCTGTTATTAAACCAATATAGTAAACTTTATATTATAAATCATATTATTATATATTATTATATTTATTATACCATATTACATCTAGATTTAAATATTTTATTTTTTAGATCTCGAATTTCCATTTGGTTCTTTTTGTTATACTTTTCATTTCTAGGTTGAGAGTCCATATCTGTATCTCATATTCATCTTTTCCTTTAAATCCTTGAACAAATTTATCATATCTGTTCTAATAATTCCAGTATGTGTCATCTTTAGATCTATTCCTATTCCTATTCACTTCTTATTCTTCCCTGTAATGGGTCACCTTTCTCTGCTGCATCACATCTAGTAATTTTTTTTTTTTATTATATACTTTGAAAATGCTACTTCGTGCTTCATTTGGATGTCTTTCTTTAAAAAGTGTTGGGTTTACTTCTGGCATTCAGTTGATGTACAGAGGGATCAGTTGGCCCCTGCTGCGACTTGTTTTAGGCTTTGCTAGGGCGAGGGTTGGGCTGTCCTTGCTCTAGATGTAGCCTTTCTAAGCTCTCAGCTCAATGCAGGTTCTCTTCCCCCTGGGCGGTTGGAACTCCAACATGATCCAGCCCTGCATGGCCGATGGTGACTCTGTCCTGCTCAGACAGGGTCTCAGCCCCACTGGGTCTCACCTTGCACGTGCACAGCTTAGACCACTGCCAAAGACTCAAGAGGACCTGTTGAAAATCCAAGGTTTCTGGAGCTCCTTCTTTCCGAATCCTTCCTCTATAGCATTTTATCCTCCTACATCCACTTTAACATCCTTTAACCTGACCTCTGGTTCCTCAGCCCAGTGAGACCACTCCTGTCTCTTGGGGCTCCATTTCCTGTGCCCTAATTTGGAAAGTGCCATCAGGCAGATCTCAGGGTGAATGCGCAGTTTCCTTCCTTTGAAAGATCACAACCTTGTGGTGTCCGTTGTCCACTGCCTGAAAAAACTGCCTCACGTATCTTGTTCAGGTTTATAGTTTTTATGTTAGGAGGGTGACTCTGAAACTTGTTACTTCACCATGACCAGAACCAAAAGTCAGCTCAAGGGTTTTTAGAAATATAAACCTTCATGTTTGGGGGGAAGGAGTACTATATTTACATTTGTTCGTTCATCTTCTTAAGTTGGCACTGCAAAAGACTTCTACTGCTCTTTCTTTTTTCTCCTCTTTCCTCCTATCTAGACCCCATTCCTTCTTTTTCAAATTCTCTTTAATAGGACTGACTTGAGGTTTGCTTAAATGCAAATGGGAATTTGGGCAGCTACAGAAAAGTTTTATCCAGCAGAAAATCTGCATCTACTAGAATCTTAAGAGAAATCAGAGAGGGATTGATATATATGAAACCTATAAACATCTAGGTTTACAAAGCCCAGGTGAACAGAGCTGGCAGGAAACTCGCTTGCCTTATTTCCCTCCTGGTTCCATGCTCGTGTCCATACGAACACATTCCGATTTCTCACTATTCAAGAGTGGTCACCTTTCTCTTAGACAAAGCCAAGGAACACCAATTCAAGCTTCCTGACTTCCCAAAGCCTTCCAATTCATTTTCGAGTCTAGGAAAGTGCCTTGATCCCAAGTGAATAACAAGACTTTTATGGCCTATACTCTAAATTTAATCGTGGTCAAAGTGAAAGTGAAACCCCACCCTCAAACCTATCCAATCCCCGCCACCCAGCTAGAGAGTAGTCAACCCATTATAATTCATGAAATAATGTTTTAAAGATGCAATAATCTTAACATTAGAAAGTAAGAACTTGAGCACATACTATGATCCCGTCATGCAAGATTCGTGTTGAACGTGAGAGTAGAAGGGTTTTTAGAAGTCCCGAGATTCAACCTCTTCATTTTCATTTTAGCCAAGTGAGGTCCAGAGAGGCTGATGTCCCTGCTTTCACACATCTAAAGGATCAGAACCATTTCTAACCATTAGCGGAGATTCTTTATGCTTCACAACACAAATGCAAGATTCCCCTATCCTGATTCCCTTGTCTTATTGGATCTGCTTTTCAATACGTTCTATTCAATGGAGAACTCTGTAGGAGGACCAGGATGAAGCAGAAAGAGCTAAAACGATCTTATCTATTTTATCTTGAATATAACGGTGCATTCTAAATTTCTTAATTCTTGGTTCATTGCTCCTTTAGAGCCCATGTTCTAATTAAACATACTCATTTTTGTGATAGCGAATGCGTACATTTTATTTAAAAGTATCTGTTCAACTGCATGTCTTAACAGTTGAGTACGTAGTCCATTGCAGCCTGTTTTGATGACATTTCACCTCACTTCTCTTCACCTACCCTGATCTGCCTGGGCTTTTGGACGACTGCATTGCAAAATAAAAAGCCAAACATCACACACCATTTATCTGAAAGCCAAGTTCACGTAAATCCAATAATTCTCCACACAGGGTATCATCTATTTGTATGCCTTTGTAAATAATCTTCCCTTGAATAAAAATCCTTTGCTTCTTGGTTACCTATTATTTCTAATTTTATAGAACTTTAATGGGTTCAAATTATGATTTAAAGAGACATCATCTCTAAACTGTCAGCCTTTTAGCTGCTACCTCATGTAAGGGCTTAATTCAACAAGTATCTAGTCAGTGCTTGTAAAAAGCCATCAAATAAAGGACATGATATTATTACTGTCCTCATGATGCCTCTCACCGAGCTGGGCAGTCAAGACGTTGACCCGCAGGAATGGAAACATCATTGTGGTTGAGCTGGGTAAGTTAAGGGTGGTGTTATAGAAGTCAGAGTGAATGTACGTATGGAAAGAGAGAATTTGTGCAGCTGGAAAAAGAAAAAAAAAGCATTCAAAGCGAGAGTAGCCCAGCAAACAGAAATAGAGACGAGAGGGAGCAGGCTATTTGTGGGGACTACAGTGGTTGAGCGAGTAAATAAGAACCAATAGTATCTGACATTCCTTGAAATCCAGGCACTCCTTCTATCCTTGTGCACACGTGATTTTATCTAGCTCCCCCAACAACGAGGTTTTGGTTGTTAGCTGACTTCGGTAGGAAATAGATACTGTTCCTGCCCCTCTCTCGTAGATGAGGAAATTGACGTTCCCAGAGGGAATGACGCACCCCGGACTCCACAGCCCATAGTGGACTATTTCAGTTTCTTCTCAAATTGGACTTCCTTGGTTCAGCCTCACTGCAGGCTCTAGCCTCAGCCTGCCCTGTGACCTGCGTCCTTTTCAGATTACTCTTTCATTGTAGGTAAATTCTTGTCATAGCCACAATTACTAGAGTCTCTCATTTTGACTTTCTAACTACGACGGCAGCGAAGAGGTGAGACACGAAACTGGTCTTCAAGAAGTCAACTAGAAGGAGTGAGGGGCATTGTAAGTCTGAAGGAAAACCTGCACCAAATCCCAGGGGGGCACCTGCTGAGGGAAAGGTACTTTCGTTGGCATTACATTTCTAGTTTAATGTACAGATTTACATCTCGGGTAGTATGTGCGGAAAATCATTTCTGTTGAAATGTCAGAACGCCTTGCAGCCCGAGTCTGATGTGCCTTTAGGAGGACTCTGCTGTTCGGCTGTATCCTGTTACGGTAGAGAATGAACCCTGAGATGTGATCACATCTGAATGTCTACCTATGTTTTCGTGTGTGTGTGTGTGTGTGTGTGTGTGTGTGTGTATGTAAACACTGAACATTACGAGGGATATCTGAGGATAATGAGATCCTCAACACATAATATCACCATAGAAACCAGTATTTAATTAGTCTCTGAACGACAATAGATTAGTTAATGCTTTAATTGGCCAGAATTGTGGATATTTACTCATAGAACTAAAATATTCCTAGTACTTATTATATGCAAGAGTAAGGAGGCTTTTTCTGTTGGAAAGTATAAGATAAGAGTATCCGCGGGACTAATAATAAGGCAACAACATTTTTGGGTGCCGCAAGGTGCCGAGACTGACATTTACATTTAGTAGCTGATAGAAAATGTTTGCATTAACTCTGATGTGTTAGGCTATCTCTCCAACGGAAAGTTCTGTTATTTAATTTTCTAACTAGACTTCAGTCATTGACCAAACTGTGTAAGTCAAAGTTTTTAACACACCACAGAGAGAGGGAGGGAGGGAGGGAGAGCGAGCACTAATGAAAAGCTTTAGTCATGCATGCATATTCATTAATTTCTCCCTGAGGAACTCCATCAATCTTAACATACTAATGCCTGACAAGTCAAGCTGGTTGAAAGTTCTCTTTGAGCCATGAAGTATGATTTTCCTGCGTTGTAAGACATGATGCATAAGGGACTCTTTTTTGTAAGGCTAAGAGATAGTGTGGCTCCCAAAAAGTAAAGGACAAAAACCACAGCACTTAGATCCTCCTCAACAGTGGAAATCTGGAAGGTGACGTGTGCCTATGTGTTTCCTTTTCTTCTCCCGAGTGCACTTTTTAGGGGTTAACTCTGCCTGAGAGAAGTGAAACAACACTCTAGTTCTTTCCCTGAGGACCTTTATTCTACTACACTTCTGGCTGACTTTCCAGATTTGGAACGAAGGAAACTCTGCCCTTCCCCCCCCACCCCTTTCTTTACCTTAGTTCTCTCCTTTTATTTTTATTTTTATATTCTCCTAATATCTAATATCTAAGATAATCACTTCTAGAAATTGCAATGCCTAAAGAATCTTTGCCTCTGATCCCCTCACGGGAGCCTTAACAAGTAGGAACAAAGAGCTGTGAGAGAATTCTTAGCAACACTTGACATGGATCCTCTGCAGCTGGGTGTGTGCAAGCAGATGGGGGCTGTTGCCAATTTTTGGCCTAGTGTCCAGTGGAGTGCTCTGTACCAGCAAGTCTTGAACCATGAGAGTAGCCTCTGAAGACATGGGGTACAGTCCCACCCCAACCAACTTCTCTGTGCTCCTTGAGAGATGGGAAAATTACCCTAATCATTCCCATGGCTCTATATGAAGGAGTATGGAGCCTAGAGAAAGGGTAAGAGCTGGGGGGGCTTCCCGGGAGTTCACCCAGCCAAATGATGGGGTGCTCCATCCTGGGAGAAGGCTGGAAGTGTGGACTGCTGGAGAGGACAGATGAGATTATTGCTCTGGGGGGCCTTTGGTGACAAGAGATTGGGATAAAGCCAAACACCATTCACCCAAAGGAAACAAAGCACCTATGTGGAGTTTACCACCTCCGTCCAGGTCACCAACTATTAGATCACACCAAAGGCAAGGCGGAGAACTGTCATTCTGAGCTCTATAAAACAGCGTGTCAAATCTATCTGTTCACTTGCACTTGAACATCCAGCTATATATAGTGTTACTTCAAGACATTCACATCGGTTCCTGAAAGGCATTTCATTATCACGGCAACTGCTACTTAGGAAGTACTGTGAGCACAGTACTACGAGCACAGTACTGGCCTTATCCTTCCCCTACGTTCCCACCAAAGCAGAGCTCTAGCAAAGTGGGGTCCACAGCTCCCTCGAGCCCCCAGCCAAACCCAACATGCTGGGATGGGAGAAAGATGTAAACCATGACCCAGACGCCACTCCAAGCCCTTGGCCCCCAAACCTAGCCTGTATCAGGGACAGAAGAAGCTTTGAATTTAGTTGACTATATATATATATATATATATTTTTTTTTTTTTTAAGATTTATTTATTTATTTGACAGAGAGAACACAAGCAGGGGGAGCGGGAGAGAGAGAAGCATGCTCCCCGCTGAGCAGGGAGCCCGATGCGGGGCTCGATCCCAGGACCCCGGGATCATGACCTGAGCCAGAGGCAGATGCTTAATGACTGAGCCACCCAAGGTCCCCTTGACTATGTTTTAATTTACATTTAATTTAATTTAATTTAATTGAAAGTAACCAGAAATTATGGATTCTGCCTGAGCTATCATTAAGAGAAGGGAAAAACTCACTGGTAGCTGTGGTTGGGGGAAAATAATATCTATATCCTCAAAGAATTGAAATTCCTTGGTAAAGCATTTACCTATATAATTCATTGCAGAAACATTGCTGTCCAAGGTGGCTGGGTTTTTTTCTAAGCCTGAAACTTTAAAGAAGCAAGCTAATGCTACCTAGAAAATTAATTTGTGAGTTGCAAGGTTTTTTTCAGATTATATATAAAGTGCTAGTATACTTCCTATTTTATCCCTTGTCTTCAAAAAAATGGAGGGAAATTACTGTAATTGGAGATGGACATTGTCCTAAGTGGAAGGAATTCTTTAAATAAAAGACATCCTATCTCTTTAAGCATGAAGAAAGTATCACTTATACTTGGAACAGCAGTTTTTCCAGATGGGGACCTCAGGATGAAATGCACTCACATATCTTACAGACTTGAGCCACTGAGGACCTCTCACCTGGAGGACTTGTCCCCGTGTGTCATGAGAGTAGGAAGCAGAGCTAATGAAAAATTATAGAACAAAGGGGCGCCTGAGTGGCTCAGTGTCCAACTCTTGATCTCAGCTCAGGTCTCGATCTCAGGGACTCGAGTTTAAGAACCGCATTGTGGAGCCTACTTAAAAAAAAAAATTACAGAGGGCGCCTGGGTGGCTCAGTTGGTTAGGCGACTGCCTTCGGCTCAGGTCATGATCCTGGAGTCCCGGGATCGAGTCCCCCATCGGGCTCCCTGCTCGGCGGGGAGTCTGCTTCTCCCTCTGATCCTCTTCCCTCTCATGCTCTTTACCATTTTCTCTCTCTCAAACAAATAAATAAAATCTTAAAAAAAAAAAATTACAGAACAAGAGACAGATAACCCATTCTTCTTTTGTTTTGTATGAGTTCCTTTGTTTTTGTTAAGAGATTTACTTAAGCAGCCCCGTCACCACCACCAAGACCAGAGTGAAAATAGACAAATTCCAATCATGTTAGCATATGAGTTACAAGTCTGAGCCACTATTTTTGATGGTCATTTGGTAAAATTTTCACCTTGGCTTTGTAACACTTTTTTCATCATTTGTATTTTATCCTTAGTATTTGGTATTAGAAACAGTCTTTTATTATATGGAACCTTTTAAGATAAGCAAATGACATCATCTCTACTTGGCTGGGTGTGCAGAGCCTTCCTGGGATGTATGTCAGGCTGTACCATAGAGAAAGGACACTGGGGCGAGCTGGGCAAGAAGTAGAAATTGAGACAAATGAACACATGAATGGGTTTTTCAGATTAATCTCTGATTTGTTGATCAAGGCTGGAATAAATTGGGTACTGTTCACAGTTACTGATTACTGAGAGCCAGCCCCCAAGGTAAATCAGCTCTCCAGGACATAGGCTGGTTTTGAATCCAGAGATGTGGAGTGCACCTGTGGACCCACAGACTCAGGAAGACGCATGGGAGGGCATGCATGACCTTTCTGGTAAGGAAAGCTAAAGCAATAATAAAGAAAACATGATTTTAAAGTGCCCTACCTTTGAACAGCACTTCGCAATCTTTGTTTCTCTCATCTTAATTTTCAAAAAAGCCAGCTGTGGAGTGTTTTGCTACTTTAAAAAAAAGATTTTATTTATTTATTTTTAGATAGAGAAAGAGAGAGAGTGTGAGAGCAGGGGGAGGAGCAGAGGGAGAGAGAGAATCTTAAGTGGACTCCATCCTGAGCACAGAGCCTGACACAGGGCTCGATCTCATGACCCTGAGATCATGACCTGAGCCGAAACCAGGAGTCAGACACTTGCCTGACTTAGCCACCCAGGCGCCCCTGTTTTGTTACTTTTAAGAAGCAAGTGACTGACCCGAGATCATCTAACTGGAACCACCACTCAAACACAGGTCTTGTTACTCCAACTCCAGGATTCTTTCCCTGATGGGCTCGAGTGGAAGGATGAAGTGAATCCAACATGGCAGGCCGTCTCCCATAGGAATACATGTGCAGGAAAGTTCTTTCAACCTGAAAATTGGGGAAAGCCTTTCTCGAGATGAATTGGTATGTTTTCCTTTGCTAGACAACATGAATTTTGCCTTTCTCTTATTTTTCTTTGGCTGCGAAAAGCCCAGGGCCCAATTTCTGGCCTAGTCTCCAGTTTTCAGAAATTGCACGGGACCTTCTGATCCCATCTTCCCATTCCACCCATATAATCCCTCACCCTGACTTGTAATTCACATTTCCTTATTTTAAAGTGGCATGCATATTATACGCCTTTTCAAATTATTTGTAGAACAAGGTGGGATATAAATATATTAACAACAAAAAAAGCAAATGTGTGACATTTGACAGCTTTCGGGTTCCAAAGGCAGAGTTATCATTCTACAAAACAACACCTAACTAGATCCATCTTTTTACCTCCCCTTGGGTGAATAACCAGCCGTTATGTAGGGATGTTGCAAAGCATTCAAGCATCAGTTCCTGACAAACATTTCATTATAACATTTGTTTTTTATGGAGGGCCGTGAGCACAGGGCTGCTGTACATAGCTGCCAAGAGATGGATTCAGGTTCTTCAGGTTCAGATGGGAAACATGGTTCTTTGTCTTCAATACTGAGGAAATTCCCACTGGGCAGAGGTGTAGGTTTGGACTTGCCCAATAACCAACCTATGTGGGCAAGGAAGCCCCCCCCCCCCC